>NC_089839.1:223031566-223331566 GCF_035609145.1 Eleutherodactylus coqui
AGAACATTCACTCTGTCTCACCCACTGCTGCACAATGCAGGCAGGCGTCCGGGAAAGCCGCTGTGCCACCGCTCCCTCACTGTCCGGGTACGCAGCCCACTCCAATGCCAGCTACAGTGCTGTTAGTGAGTGCCAGGACCTGACAGGGGGGAGCGGCTGGCCTGTCAAGAAGACTGTATCTTGTCCCCACCCACACTTCCGGTGGCATCAAGATACACTAATACTGATTCCATTAATAGAAGAAATCGTTCTGCAGGAATATCAATCCCTGCGGACAGGAAGCTTATTGTAGTTGCTGCAGATTAGATGGAGGTTCTGACATGTTCTGACCAGCTGACAGGAAGGGGTCATCGATTCATGCTGCTTGTGCCAAATTCCTTACCACCAACAGAAATCTGGATCCATCTGAGCAGGTGATGTTTTTTCACTGCTCAGTGCTACAAGTTTGGCCCTCTTTTGCCCATTGGAGTCTCGCCTTTCTGTTTCTCTTTGACACAATGATGCCAGAACTGATCACTTGCTGTTATAGCCCATCTGTGCTAAGAAACAGTGAGTTGTGTATTCAGACACGTTAGTTGGAGCCCCAGCTTTGTATTTACCTGACTGTACAGTGTCTGTTGGTCAGAACGATTCCTGACATCCTCCTCTGACCCCATTCAGTGACAAGTTGTTTCCATCTACAGGATCCCCTTTCCCTGGATGTTTTCCACACCATTACAAAAGAAATCCCCCCCGCAGTTGGCAGTGAGGCCTGGCTAGTCTAGCACTAATGACCAGGCCTTGTTGGAAGTCGCTCAGATCACTGGATTTTCCCATCTAATGTGGATTCACACTGAAACTGATCCACGGAAAACTTGTCATGTGATTTTATGCTGCACTCCGGGGTCACGGGGAAAATTTCCATACAGGGAAGCACAAATCGTGAAGCAGTCAGGGCTTCCTATAAAGGGTCTGGGGGCTCTAATAAAGCAGCCATTTAGTGTATGTGACTGATATCAGCTTATAACATCCCAGCAGTATTATAAGCTGCTGACTATACGGTGCATGGCTCTTTAAAATGAAAAAAGCTGACAACCCTGTTATTTGTAATGTCTTTAAAGATGTTCTTCAGGGTGAGAAAAAAAATGTCTACTTTCTTCCAAGCACACCGCCACTTTTATCCGCGGACTGAGCTGCAGTACCACACACAACCCACGGACAAGGAGAGCGCTGTGTTTGGAAGATAACACCATGTTTCTCTAACCCTGGACAACCCCTTAAATGAACATCCTTCACTATTAGTGACATTTCGTTCTCTGGATGTGTAATGTCTCAGTTGTGTAAATTTCGCTTCCAGGCTTCATCTTTGTGTTGATTTTTCTGAAGCCGCTTCCATTGCGACGGGATGACGTGAATCTCCGTCTGATCCGCGAGGACACAAGTGGTTACATTTCCTTATTGTGTCCAAATAAATTCAGCCATCTCCAGTAGCAGGAAAAGCCTCCTTCACCCAAAAAGTAATCAGTGTGTGGATTGTTCCTTCCGAGGCGGCAGTGACAGCACATTCATCAAGGGAATTAGAGATGAAATTGGAAGGTTCTGAAGGGGCCGGATCGCGGCGGCGGCTCCGGGGAGCTTCATGTTTAGTTTTAGGATGTGCTGGAAGAAAGATATTCTCTTTAATTAGAGCTACGAACCGAGCTGAACGATGGACAATACCCTTCACCCCTCTCAGTCATCCCGATAGACCCAAAATATTCCCGCTCACTCTGGCCAGACAAAGGTGTTCATGTCAGAGCATTTTTAACCCCTCAGTGGCCGACCGATTTAGTGCCTAAAGGACCAAGAGATTTTTATTGTCACATTGCAAAAGCCATAACTCATTGACATAGCCATATGAGGGCTTGTTTCTTGGGGGACAAGTTGTATATTTCAATGGCGCCATTATGGTGTACATATAATGTGTTGTACTAATTGGATTACTTTTTTTTGTGGAAAAGGAAAAAGCCCCAGAAATTCCGCCATTGTTTTTGGGTTTTGCTTGTACGGCATTCACCATTCAGTAAAAAAAACTGATAACTTTTTTATCTGATTGGCTCGACTACTGCAATACCAAATTTAAAAAGATTGTTTTAGAATTTTTACTACTTTTGCACAATTAAAAATAACCTTTTTAAAGTAAAACAACTGACTCTGCATCTCTGCATTCTAAGACCTTTAGGTGTATGTCGGATGGCGTTTTCACAGCCAGCCGATATACGCTACCATGCTACGCTGCCGTCGCAGGCTCACTTCCTCTCTCCTCCCCCTTGGCTGTTTGCAATAGGAGGGGGCGGGGCTAACATCCCACCCCTTGTCCGCAGCCTGTAATAGGAGGTGGTGGGGTGGGCGGAACTTAGCTCCACCCCATCATTTTGCAAACAGCCAGAGGGGGGTAGAGAGAAGGAGAGAAGGGGGAGGGAGTTTAGCAGTCATGCTGCTAAACTCCCTCCCACCTCCCTTCTACGGTCACTGTCATTGGCTCCCATAGGAGTCTATGGCAGCGGCCGTAGTCTGGCCTGGTGTAAAAGTGTCTGGTCGGGCACTTTTACACCGTGGGAATACGCCTGTGTGATCTGATGCATTGGAATCTAATTAAAACAGCAGCCGATATATGCTCTAAGACCCAGAACTTTTTTATTTTTCTGGCAGCGGAGCCATGACTCATTGACATAGCCATTTGACAGCTTGTTTTTTGTGGGAAGAATTGTAGTTTTTATTGGTATCATTTTGAGGTCCATGTGACTTTTTTATTGCTGTTTATTCCATTTTTTGGGAGGCGAACAAAAGAAAAATAGCAATTCTGGCGTTACTTTTCAAAATAATTTTTACCATGCAAGATAAATAACAAAATGTTTTCATTGCTTAAGTCATTACAGGCACAGTAATCTATTATGTGCTGCTTTAAAAAACAACATTTTGGTATTTTAATTACTTAAAAAGGGGGATTTTTTTAAAGTGGATTTTATTTAAAAAGGGGGATTTTTTTTAAGTGGATTTTATTTCAATTAAACTTTATTGAGCTTTTTTGTCACTTTCTTTTTAGCTCTTCAAGAGGACTGATTGTGATTGTTCAATCGCTAGAAGAATACACTGCAATACTTATGTATTGCATTCTATTAAGTCTATGATAGCAGCCTATTAGACTCTGCCAGAGGTGTGGTCTAATAGACTTACATAGAGTTACATGGCCGTCATGGAGGACTTTGTCCGGCTCCCAGCTGCCATGGGAGCCCATTGATACCTTGACATCGCATTCCTGGGTGCCAATGGGTGACAGAAGGAGCTTCCCTGTCATCTGCTTACATGCTGCAGTTACTATTGAATATTGCATGTAAGGGTTTAAACTCACAGGATCTAAGATTTCTCCACTACTAGCAGTTAGAGTAGGAGCCTGGCTGTCAGTAACCAAGCCACTGCCTTAAAAAGATGTATGTACAGCTTTAAAGCTAATTAGTGAAGCCAGTAAAAGCAGTTAAAGGATAGTCCAATTTTCTGTAAATTAACGGAATATTTCTCTCATGAAAAGTTCTGCAATTTTCTATACTTGATGTCAGTGAGTGGAAACCTACTTTTTTACACCCAGTAGCAGAATACTGACCATAGCCTGCTTACATAGTTGCTATGATTGTTACAAGAGGAAGCTCTGATACACAGTAACAAATTCTTCAGCTGTGGCTGTGATAAATATTCAAGACTGAAATCTTAATCAAGGTAATTAAAAATGGCCAATGACAAATCTGGACCCTCTGTTTGGCTTGTTCACTAATGTCCGTAAGTGACCCAATGGGGGCTCCATGTCTGTATGTTGTTTCTGGACACGTTAAATCTTCCCCCTCTTCAGAAGCGCTTGCAGCGATCCTAACTCCACCTCAGCTGATGTATCGTTAAATGCTCTGCCAGCCAGGCTCAGCAACCCGAACATGAAAAAGAGAAGAAGCCCAAGAGAGGAGTTATCCGAAAACAGCGCCGCACAATCCTGCATGCGAATAAGTTTATAATGAATATATTCTGACTCCTCTCCAGCGCCGAAGATCATTCTGCTCACGTCCGTGGAAGTTCAAACGCAGCATTTTCTGTTAGGTTGGTTCTCAGTTTCACTTAAAATGTGAGCAGCGCGGAATGAGGAAATATCACCGACCCAAACTGACAACAGATTTACATATTCTGATATACAGTGAAGGGTGACCTAGCGCTAAGAAATATAGGCTGGGTGTTGATACACACGGGCAAAAGGGCTGCAGAGGACATCATTAGAGATCAGTCGGGCGGGCGTTTTTTGATGCGCATGTTATTTGCGTTTGCGATCCGCACTTATTAGAACCAATGCTTTTCAATGAAAGCGGTCACATGTCCGTTTTTTACCTGCGCACAAAAATGTGTACCGGTAAATGTAGGGCAGCGGATTTTAAAACGCAAGTAACTGCGGCATACAGGATTTTTTGCATGTGAAACCCCTGGATACTGTCACATTCAGGGGTTTCAGATTGTGGTCAATGGGGCCGGCGGGAGCAGCGGCGGCCCCATTGACCTACAGAGAAGATAGTGATCCTCTGCCACAGCTGTGACAGCTGTAGCTCAGGATTTCTTCATCTCCGCAGGGAGAACCCTTGTCACTGGACGCTCTGATAGCATTGTCAAAGAGTTCAGTGACAAGGGGACTTCAGGCAGAGATGAAGAAATCCTCTGCCACAGCTGTCACAGCTGTGGCAGAGGATTGCGATCTTCTCTGTAGGTCAATGGGGCCGCCGCTGCTGCCGCTGGCCCCATCGACCACAAGGTGAAACCCCTGGATGTGACAGCTGCAAAAAGGTGATATATATATATATATATTTTTTTTTTTATATATACTTTTTTTGATTGGTTTTCAGGGAAGGGCTTATATTTGAAGGCTGTCCCCGAAAAGTAATACAGCGATTACCGGCATCCCATTGCTTTCAATGGAGCCGGCTGTATTGTCGGCTCCATTGAATTCAATGGGAGAATATCGTTCTCCTCTGCCACAGCTGTGGTACAGTGGAGCAGTATTATAGTAGTTAGATTTTTGTACCTAGGGGGCAGTATTATAGTAATTATATTCTTGTACATAGGAGGCAGTATTATAGTAGTTATATTTTTGTACGTAGGCGGGCAGTATTATAGTAGTTATATTCTTGTACATAGTGGGCAATATTATAGTAGTTATATTCTTGTACATAGGGGGCAGTATTATAGTAGTTATATTTTTGCACGTAGGTGGGCAGTATTATAGTAGTTATATTCTTGTACATAGGAGGCAGTATTATAGTAGTTATATTTTTGTACGTAGGCGGGCAGTATTATAGTAGTTATATTCTTGTACATAGTGGGCAATATTATAGTAGTTATATTCTTGTACATAGGGGGCAGTATTATAGTAGTTATATTTTTGTACGTAGGTGGGCAGTATTATAGTAGTTATATTCTTGTACATAGTGGGCAATATTATAGTAGTTATATTCTTGTACATAGGGGGCAGTATTATAGTAGTTATATTTTTGTACGTAGGTGGGCAGTATTATAGTAGTTATATTCTTGTACATAGGGGACAGTATTATAGTAGTTATATTCTTGTACATAGGAGGCAGTATTATAGTAGTTATATTCTTGTACATAGGAGGCAGTATTATAGTAGTTATATTCTTGTACATAGGAGCAGTATTATAGTAGTTATATTCTTGTACATTGGAGCAGTATTATAGTAGTTATATTCTTGTACATTGGAGCAGTATTATAGTAGTTATATTCTTGTACATAGGGGGCAGTATTATAGTAGTTATATTCTTGTACATAGGAGGCAGTATTATAGTAGTTATATTCTTGTACATAGGAGCAGTATTATAGTAGTTATATTCTTGTACATTGGAGCAGTATTATAGTAGTTATATTCTTGTACATAGGGGGCAGTATTATAGTAGTTATATTCTTGTACATAGGGGGCAGTATTATAGTAGTTATATTCTTGTACATAGGAGGCAGTATTATAGTAGTTATATTCTTGTACATAGGGGGCAGTATTATAGTAGTTATATTCTTGTACATAGGAGGCAGTATTATAGTAGTTATATTCTTGTACATAGGGGGCAGTATTATAGTAGTTATATTCTTGTACATAGGGGGCAGTATTATAGTAGTTATATTCTTGTACATAGGAGGCAGTATTATAGTAGTTATATTCTTGTTATAGATGAGCGAGTATACTCGCTAAAGGCAATTGCTCGAGCGAGCATTGCCTTTAGCGAGTATCTCCCCCGCTCGAGACTGCAGCGGGCACGGAGATGCGGGGGAGAACGGGGCGGAACGGAGGGGAGATCTCTCTCTCTCTCCCTCTCTCCCCCCCCCCCCGCTCACCCCTGCTGACAGCCACTACTCACCGCTCCCCCGCGCCGGCACCCAAACCTGCAGTCTCGAGTGGATGAGATACTCGCTAAATGCAATTGCCTTTAGCGAGTATACTCGCTTATCTCTAATTCTTGTACATAGGGGGCAGTATTATAGTAGTTATATACTTGTACATAGGGGGCAGTATTATAGTAGTTATATTCTTGTACATAGGGAGCAGTATTATAGTAGTTAAATTCTTGAACATAGGAGGCAGTATTATAGTAGTTATATTCTTGTACGTAGGAGCAGTATTATAGTAGTTATATTCTTGTACATAGGGGGCAGTATTATAGTAGTTATATTCATGTACATAGGGGGCAGTATTATACTAGTTATATTCTTGTACGTAGGAGCAGTATTATAGTAGTTATATTCTTGTACATATAGGGCAGTATTATAGTAGTTATATTCTTGTACATAGGAGGCAGTACTATAGTAGTTATATTCTTGTACCTAGGAAGCAGAATTATAGTAGTTATATTCTTGTACATAGGGGAAGTATTATAGTAGTTATATTCTTGTACATAGGGGGCAGTATTATAGTAGTTATATTCTTGTACATAGGAGCAGTATTATAGTAGTTATATTCTTGTACATAGGGAGCAGTATTATAGTAGTTATATTCTTGTACATAGGAGGCAGTATTATAGTAGTTATATTCTTGTACATAGGAGCAGTATTATAGTAGTTATATTCTTGTACATTGGAGCAGTATTATAGTAGTTATATTCTTGTACATAGGGGGCAGTATTATAGTAGTTATATTCTTGTACATAGGGGGCAGTATTATAGTAGTTATATTCTTGTACATAGGAGGCAGTATTATAGTAGTTATATTCTTGTACATAGGGGGCAGTATTATAGTAGTTATATTCTTGTACATAGGAGGCAGTATTATAGTAGTTATATTCTTGTACATAGGGGGCAGTATTATAGTAGTTATATTCTTGTACATAGGGGGCAGTATTATAGTAGTTATATTCTTGTACATAGGGGGCAGTATTATAGTAGTTATATTCTTGTACATAGGAGGCAGTATTATAGTAGTTATATTCTTGTTATAGATGAGCGAGTATACTCGCTAAAGACAATTGCTCGAGCGAGCATTGCCTTTAGCGAGTATCTCCCCCGCTCGAGACTGCAGCGGGCACGGAGATGCGGGGGAGAACGGGGCGGAACGGAGGGGAGATCTCTCTCTCTCTCCCTCTCTCCCCCCCCGCTCACCCCTGCTGACAGCCACTACTCACCGCTCCCCCGCGCCGGCACCCGAACCTGCAGTCTCGAGTGGATGAGATACTCGCTAAATGCAATTGCCTTTAGCGAGTATACTCACTTATCTCTAATTCTTGTACATAGGGGGCAGTATTATAGTAGTTATATACTTGTACATAGGGGGCAGTATTATAGTAGTTATATTCTTGTACATAGGGAGCAGTATTATAGTAGTTAAATTCTTGAACATAGGAGGCAGTATTATAGTAGTTATATTCTTGTACGTAGGAGCAGTATTATAGTAGTTATATTCTTGTACATAGGGGGCAGTATTATAGTAGTTATATTCATGTACATAGGGGGCAGTATTATACTAGTTATATTCTTGTACGTAGGAGCAGTATTATAGTAGTTATATTCTTGTACATATAGGGCAGTATTATAGTAGTTATATTCTTGTACATAGGAGGCAGTACTATAGTAGTTATATTCTTGTACCTAGGAAGCAGAATTATAGTAGTTATATTCTTGTACATAGGGGAAGTATTATAGTAGTTATATTCTTGTACATAGGGGGCAGTATTATAGTAGTTATATTCTTGTACATAGGAGCAGTATTATAGTAGTTATATTCTTGTACATAGGGAGCAGTATTATAGTAGTTATATTCTTGTACATAGGAGGCAGTATTATAGTAGTTATATTCTTGTACATAGGGGGCAGTATTATAGTAGTTATATTCTTGTACATAGGAGCAGTATTATAGTAGTTATATTCTTGTACATAGGGAGCAGTATTATAGTACTTATATTCTTGTACATAGGAGGCAGTATTATAGTAGTTATATTCTTGTACATAGGAGCAGTATTATAGTAGTTATATTCTTGTACATAGGAGGCAGTATTATAGTAGTTATATTATTGTACATAGGAGGCAGTATTATAGTAGTTATATTCTTGTACATAGGGGGCAGTATTATAGTACTTATATTCTTGTCCATAGGAGAGGATAGACGTGTGCTTGTGAGCTCCCAGTAGGGAGGAGGCATGGCCTCTGACCCAGGAGGAAGTGAGTGCAGCTGGGCTGACGATCCTGGGAGAGCCCAGAGCCTGGAGTGTGGCTTGCAGCATGGAGATCAAGAAAGTGGTAACCAGGAAATGGTGGCTGGTGAGATTACTGAATCATGTAAAGCATTTGGATTGAGTATGAAAGTGACTAAGAAAAGTTTATTTAAACTGGAAAGACAAATTTTGAAGTTAAGAGAAGAGATTAAGATGGAGACGGATGCAAAGACAAAGCTGATGAAGTGTGAGTGCCTGGATAATTGCACACGTGAGCTCGCTATACTAAAGGAGCGACTAGACAAGGAAGCAAATGCAATACCTAAAGTAGAAAACTGGGCAATGGAGAAAAAGAGGGAGGCCAGAGTGCAAAACATGAAGAGGGAGGCCAGAGTGCAAAACATGAAGATTAAAAAAGTCATTGAGGAAAAAGGTACTGACTATAATGTTGTGTATAGTATGGTGGAGCAGGGAACCCCTCTGAGATGTGCGGGTGCAGCGCCTGGAGGGTCACTGAGTATGGGAGCTGAGCTATCAGACTCTGAAAATGCTGCTAATACTGAGGAGCAAAATGTGACAGCCAATAAGGGGTTAATTGCAAAGGACTCTGTTTGCAGTGCTGATGAAATGAATGCAAGTAGTAATCTGGTGTATGCTTCAGGGACTGACATTGTAAATGAAACACTGTGCAGTGTCATGAGTGAAGAGACAACTGCATTGTCCGGAGTAGATATGGTGGAGATTAGTGAAGGTTCTCAGCCATCTGCAGAGGAGTGTGTACAGCAATCTACAGGTCAGTCTCATACCACCGCAGGTGTGTCTGCAGGACAGTGTGAAACCACCGCAGGTGTATCTGCAGGACAGTCTCATACCACCGCAGGTGTGTCTGCAGGACAGTCTCATACCACCGCAGGTGTGTCTGCAGGACAGTGTGAAACCACCGCAGGTGTGTCTGCAGATCAATCAGGAGTCAGTAAGCCTGCTGATGAGGAAAGGTCAGGCACTCATCCCTCTGCTGACCGTCCACAATTCAACAGACTATTCTCCAATGTCACAAATTCAGCTCCCCCTCCACCACAGAGGAGAAACGCTGTCAGGATTAAGTACACGGGGCCAGAGGAGAACATTCCCTCCAGACTGTACATTGGGAAGAGTCTCCTAAAAGACTTTATGAAGTTTAAAGCCTCTGAGGTGTACGCTCTGATCCATATCCCCTCCAGCAGGATCTACGACATCAGCTTTAAGCTGCAATATGACTTGGATGCATTCTGGAGTATATATAATGACACAAGGGGACAGTCAATCTGGGAGTATCTCCAGGTGATCCAGCTGTCCAAGCCTCAGGTGGTGAGGGCCACCATATTGTTCCAGTCTGAGGTGGTGGCGCTGGCAGATCTGGAGCACTGGCTGAGTAGGCAATGTATGATCATGAACTATCCAGAAAAAATCTATGATGAGGAGGGAATCTGGAATGGTGGATACACTGTAAAGATCCAATTAGAGCGAGCCAATGGTGTGACCAGACATCTACCGCACTCCTTCTATCTAGGCTCAGAGAGAGGAATATGCTATTACCCTGGTCAGCCTCGTCTATGTCATAGGTGTGGGGGCAGACACCTCGCTTTTAACTGCTCTCGAGTCAAGTGTTCATTATGTGGAGAGTTTGGACATTCAAAAAGTGATTGTAGAGGACCCGTCATCTGTAACCTGTGCTTAGGAGCAGGTCATACATTCCGGGAGTGTCCACATGCAGAGCATAATAAAGGAGGTGATGATATCGGCATAGAGCCCATGGAGGAAGGTAAAGAGGATGTCGCCGCAAGAGCAGATACAGCCCCAGAATCCAACAGTCCTAATACTAATGTAGTGCCAAGTACCAGCGACCCTGCTTTAGAGACTGATAACTCACCTGCTGCACTACAAGTACCAGCAAAGGGAGAGATGGATGGTCCTCCCACTACAGTACAAGTACCAGCCACCGAGAATGCATTTGATGGAAAAAGAAAAATCCTTGCTGTAAGAAGTGAAATATCCCCTGTTGTACTACAAGCACCAGCTATTAAAGATAAACCTCATGAAAGGAAGAAAATATCCAGTAAACCTGTTGCTAAATCACCTGAACAGCAGCCGTGTAAGGCTACAGAACCCTCCGACCGAGCCGCAAGGCCCAGACGCCCCTCTGTGGATGAAGAGGGGTTCCAGGCGGTTAAAAGAAAGAACAAAACTGCAGATCCTGCTAGAAAAGTCACCGCAGCAAAGAAAACCCTGGATCAGCCGGTGCCGGCCATAACCTCCGGACAGTATGGAGTGCTGGGAGAAGAATCAGAGAAGTCGGAAAAAGAATGTGTCTCTTTACATAACTCTGATGACGACCTTCAGGAAGAGGAACCTCAACCATCAGTGTCCACCAAAAGATGGGGCTCTGCAGGTGACAGCAGCGGACGGAGGAGGAAAAGCAAGAAAGACCAGTGACTTAAATGAGTTTTGAGAGTCTGCTCTATAAATGGGAACAGTGTAAAGACTAAGAACAGAAACAATGTACATAGTATAAACTGGAGGAGAATCCGGGTACCAACTTCTGTGCGGTTGGTCTGAAGTTTATTTTGTTCTGTTTTTCTGTTTTGTTGTTCTGTTTTCGTTGTTGACTCTTATGTGTTTATAGTTAGTATATTGTAATAATTTTGTTGCAAGTTTTAAATAAAAAGATCATTATAGTAGTTATATTCTTGAACATAGGAGGCAGTATTATAGTAGTTATATTCTTGTACATAGGTGGCAGTATTATAATAGTTATATTCTTGTACATAGGGGGCAGTATTATAATAGTTATATTCTTGTACATAGGGGGCAGTATTATAGTAGTTATATTCTTGTACATAGGAGGCAGTATTATAGTAGTTATATTATTGTACATAGGAGGCAGTATTATAGTAGTTATATTCTTGTACATAGGGGGCAGTATTATAGTAGTTATATTCTTGAACATAGGAGGCAGTATTATAGTAGTTATATTCTTGTACATAGGTGGCAGTATTATAATAGTTATATTCTTGTACATAGGGGGCAGTATTATAATAGTTATATTCTTGTACATAGGGGGCAGTATTATAGTAGTTATATTCTTGTACATAGGAGGCAGTATTATAGTAGTTATATTCTTGTACATAGGAGCAGTATTATAGTAGTTATATTCTTGTACATAGGGAGCAGTATTATAGTAGTTATATTCTTGTACATAGGAGGCAGTATTATAGTAGTTATATTCTTGTACATAGGGGGCAGTATTATAGTAGTTATATTCTTGTACATAGGAGCAGTATTATAGTAGTTATATTCTTGAACATAGGAGGCAGTATTATAGTAGTTATATTATTGTACATAGGAGGCAGTATTATAGTAGTTATATTCTTGTACATAGGAGCAGTATTATAATAGTTATATTCTTGTACATAGGGGGCAGTATTATAGTAGTTATATTCTTGAACATAGGAGGCAGTATTATAGTAGTTATATTCTTGTACATAGGTGGCAGTATTATAATAGTTATATTCTTGTACATAGGGGGCAGTATTATAATAGTTATATTCTTGTACATAGGGGGCAGTATTATAGTAGTTATATTCTTGTACATAGGAGGCAGTATTATAGTAGTTATATTCTTGTACATAGGAATCAGTTTTACAGTAGTTATATCCTTATACATGGTAGGCAGTATTATAGTCACTTTCAGTAATACACTTTCTATTGTGCTCTACTGCTTCTTTTTCATTTTTCTATACTTTTTCTGTATACGGGGGTTGGAAGGAGCAGGTCTTGTATAGGCATATGGCGGATTAGTATTTGCATTTCCATTAGTACTGGATTGTGCTATTTCCCCGATGTTCGTATTATGTATACGACTCTCCGCTCCCAGGATGTGGGAGGAAGTGCGGGTTAACATTTGTTTCCAATATATCTGGTATTAAGCGCTGTCTTTCCTCTGGTCTCTGGCGCTGTGTGTACATCTGCTTCTTCATTTACTGAACCTCAGAAGAATAAACGCTCTTACTACTTCTGAGATCGTTAAACAAATGAATCGAGTTAACCGCATTTGCCCAAGAGTTTATCAAAGCGGAATTTGTAAGTGCATAGCAGATAATGTCCGTTTCATGTGCAAGCCCAAGATTGACCGTTTCCTTCCCATAGGATCGCTTCACATTGCACTGTGTATTTTTATTTTTCCCGTATTTTTCATGTTCTTTATTTTCTGTGCCACGTTCTTCCTCCAATTCTTCTAACCACAAAAGACCTTCTACCTGAAGTCTGTATAACTACCATGAATCTTAGCAAAGCTTGTGAACATTACAGCTTGCCACCATTGTGATGTTCTGTTGTTTTACTGTATTAGAAGAAGAGAACCTGAAAATTAATGGTGGCTCCAGATCCAGCATATAACAGACACCACTGACAGCAGACAGACCCTATTAACTATAATGGGGTCCAGCAGTCCCATATGCTATGTTTTCCAGTAATTTATTGAAATCTAGAATGGATACTCTGAATGGAATCTCTGATGCAGATTTAAAGTCTTTAAAGGGGTTGTCCAGTTGTATGTATTGTTGGCCTATCCTTTAGATTGGCGGTGGTGTGCTGTCCGGGAGTCCCGCTGATCAGCAGTTCACTGGGCTGATATGCTCATGCACTGAGCTGATTTCCGTAGGAAGCAGACAGCTCCGTTCACACTGCAGTGGCCAGAGGTGGTAACAAAGACAACATTCTCATTCACTTCAATGGGAACTTTGCTTGTAATACTACATCTGATCACTGCAATTGAAAGAGAGCTGTCTGCATCCTGTAGAAATCAGTTCAGTGTATGAGCATAGTGGCTTGGGGAAAAGCTAATTGGCAAGGATCCCAAAAGGGTGACCACCGCTGATCTACTATTGATGACCTATTTGCAGTTTACAACTGGATAACCCCTTTAATTGTACTGCAATTGCAATTTGATAACAGATTTATGGAACTTTTATTTGGTCACTGTATATTGGTAGTATTTGATTGCCTGATGACGGTATTTATTTTGACATTGGTTGACACTGCATGGGATATTACAGAATATGATGGTGGCAACATCAATGATGGCAGCATTGCATAGCATTGCTATGTAGATAACAGTATTATTGTGTCATTTGACCTAGATATGGAATTGTGCTTTATGACACCTATAATTAGGCATTGTATGCCATGTGACATTTACATAGGCTTCGTATTAGAAGGTAGGCATATTTTACCTAGGTTTTGCTCCTATGTGGAGTATTGAGGAGAGTATTGCCTGCTGGCTGATTAGTTAAGTCAGTGAGGGGGTAGATATTTAAGGAGCAGCTAGGAGATGAGTAGCTCCCTACCTGGAGACACAGAAAGCTGTTCTGTATGAGACTCAAATGTTAACTATTTGAGTAAAGGTTGGTAAGCATGTCTTTGTAAGCTGGTAGGGATACGGTCTGCAGCAGGTAGAGAGGAAGGTTTCCTGCATAGTAAGTGCCACACAGGCAAAGATTTAATTTTTGTTGTTTTATTTTGTTTTGCCTTGCAACTTTATGAATAAATCTGGCCACATGTCAAATGAAATTTGTTATTTGCTGCTTGGCTTTGTATTGGATGGAAGTGAATCATACCCTTTAATCCCAGCAAAGGCAATCCTGAACTCAAATTTCACAAACCATACACTATGGCGGAGAAGATCACCAACAGAAGTGCCCACATAAGAGGTCATCCATGTCACACATGATATGGGGTTCTAAGCTGCTCTGGCAAGAGGCCTGATAGCCATGCTAACCTCTGCCCCCTGCAGATAGGGCAGGAGGAAACAGAGACATGGCATGGAAGTAGAAGGAAGGCTCTTTGCCTGCAGGCGACTTGGTCCCAAAGTAGATGACAATGCCATGGATTCAGATAAGAATTAAGCTGCCAGTGACATGGTCTCCAACGACAATTCAATTATGCACTTTAAGGAATTTATAGACAATACTGGAAAAATGTGGACTGGTGGAGCATTTTCCCAAGAAGGACTGTAGTAATATGATGATTCTAGTAATTTACTACAATGAGTTTCACGACCGGGTACTTGCTCGCGGAATATGATTTGTCCAAGGTGAGGAACTTTTTTGAACTTTTTTTGCCCCCTGATGACCCCCAGACAATTATACAGTGTTAAGACAGCATGTAACTCTGCCTCTGAGGTGTCGTCTGAAGCACTTCTCACTTGCATATTAAAGCTGTAGATTTGTTCTTGTAGTGAAGAAGCATCGAGTGAGTTACCCAGGAGATGTTCCCATTCACTGTGACACGTGATACGGTCTTACACAACGCTAAACGTAATCTTCTGTTATTACAGACACTGCAATTCTGGAGCTATTATATGAGCGCAGCCCCTGGGACAGCCGGTAGCTTCCATATAGTATATAGGAGTCATATGTGAAGAGTCGAATCAGAGCGACACGTCAGACTCCAGCAACAGGCGGCAGGGTGACGGCACCAGAGATTCAGGCGTTTTTTACACTGTGTTAATGGTTTCTATATGTAAGGGTGCATACACACAAGTGAGTTTCTTGCATGAGTTTTGTGCATTGCAAGTCGCATAAAACTTACCTTAAAATAAAGCACATTGATTTCAATGAGTCTAATTACGTGTGTGATTTTTCACTTATAGCAGAAGTCTTGCCCATTGTTTCCAATGGGTGACAAAAAAATTGCATCACACTTGCATGTACATGCGGGTTTAATGCTGGTGTAATTTTTCATTTTTCCTATTGATGATGCGATATTGGTCTGAGTTTCTCAGACCAATATTACGCTCGCCCGTGTGAATACACCCTTAAATAGAAGCTGTCCTTAGGAAATGACCTTTTGTTGCATGAGGCTTTTACGTTAAATATGTTTTTTATATATATTTTTTTGTGATTTTCTTTTCATTTTCAGTGTTGCCATCTGTATGTAAAAAAAAAATCCTAAAATCCTGCAGTTCTCACAGTGACCACTAGGCCTAGTAATAGTCTGTCCCTCCCTGCTTCGTAGAGAAAACTTCATCTCATTATCACAGGCATAATAACAATGAGAAGTGTAACTGGATCCACCATTCACAATAGGTGATGGTCACAGCTCACCTGCTCGCTCTCCTTGCACAGGTCACAAAGCATGCCCACAACACACTCCCTTAGAAGGCAATAGGTGATGGTCACAGATCACTTCTACTCCTCTCTGCACAGAGAATGTCCACAATACTCTCCCACAAAAGTCCTTGGATGATGGTCAGAACTCACAACTTTCCCCTTCCTGAACAGATCACAGAACTTACCCACAGCATACTTCCATAGAAAACAATAGTTGATGGTCACAGATCACCTCCTCCTCCTTCCTGCACAGGTCAGAGAGCATGTCCACAACACTCTCCTATACAAGACAATGAGTCAGCTCCTGTCCATTGTGTGATTGACCCATGAAACTGCTTACAGGATGCATCAAGGTAGAAGAGCACAGACTGCTATGCTATTCCAACCAGGAAAAAAATTATATCCCCAATGGATTCTGGCCAAATAAAGGCCAACATGGCTCCATCTGGCGATGGGGTTCTATAGATCCATTTGATATATGCACCAGTTGAGGAGCTTTCCATAATTGGACCAGGAGCTAAGGCAGGTGTAATGAAATAGAAGCCAAAGCTAAGTGCAGGATCAGACTACACAGGAATTGTCTGTAGTCTGTAACCATGGAGACAGAGGGGCTGCATAGGAGCTACAGGCATAAAACGGCAGGTGATTTTTCAAAACATTGCTCATTTATTTCGCACAACTTTACCCTTATAAGTCTTTCTTATTCCCTTCCACATCTGATTGACATTGCCGAGGTTGATTTCCTAGGCAGGATCGATGTGTAATTCATAGATATAAAAATATAATATCAGGTTCATGGAGTTTCTAGAGAAGCTTCGTGATTGTGATAATTACCGCCCTTTCATAACAGATGTTAAAAAGAAGACGCTTGCATCATATTAGCACAATTATGTAAATGGCACAAGCTGCCTGATATATAGCAGGATCTGTAATCGGCCATCAATAATTAATCAGGCGGCAAAGGAACACCAAAATATATATTACATACAAGATAAGGAAAGTTCTAGATATAAACCCCGAGATAAAGAGAGGATTTTATGGACATATGCAAGGGTTTATTTTTTGACATAACGTTAGTAAAAAAAGAGATGGATTGATGGGTAGATAGATAGATAAACTAGTAATTTCTCCAAATTCATCACAAAATGTGACTTTTACTGACTACTGCAGTCTTAGAATTAGTACTTAGTGGAGCCCCTTTTGCTGTTATGACCTGCTGCAGATGTGATGCAGAACCAGACAGCAGCTTCTGACAGTGTTCCCACGGAGTCTTAGGCTGGGTTTCTGCACGGAAATTCTGCAACACCCTAGAGGGGTGACCCTGGACACTTGACTAACATGTAGAGCTGGAAGGGTTAAGTGTTGGCTTGTCACGGCGGCACTTACCAGGCTCTGGTCCCTGAGGGATGACATGCAGCCAAGGCCAGAGTAGGATCGCAGGCCAGCTTCGACACTCCTAGGATAGGAAATGCCAATAAACAGGATGGTGGGAGTAGTAGATATCACTCGTAACGTCACCGTTCCCACACACCAATATGCTATGCGGCAGAGAAATAACACTTGTATATGGTACCTCGGGTCCCCAAAAACGGTTATGGCCAAGTATAACTTTACTTGAAATAAACTTTGTCAAACAAACATTCACAGTAAGGCAGGTACAGTTCTCTTAAGTGCAAGTAGACTAAAGCTCAGAGGTCAGGAAGGATACACAGAATGAAAACGGTCCTACGGTCCACGTTATCTGTACGGTACTGCTCCTGGACTGGGAGCACTCCAGAGGAGGAAGGGGGTAGGGGTCACTCCACAAACACACCGGAAGACAATTATTTACTTGAAAGACTTAAGGCCCATTTACACGGAGCAATGATCGCTAAAAAATCGCTAAATGGCGATCGTTTTAGCGATAATCGCTGCGTCTAAACGTGCGCCCATCATGCACTGCTAGCTGATCATTAAATTCAGTCCAACCTAAAAATCGTAGTTCAGCCTTATCAGCAGTTTTCCACGGGGAGTGCTGATAGCATTGTTTCCCCATGGAGAACAAAGGATCTGAATGCAGATAATAGCCCTTGGGCTATTAACTGCATTCAGGGAAGGCTTCATTTGGACACTTAATTGTTCTTAGGTAGCTGAGTAGCTACTTAATAGTTTATGCAAAATGATCGCTCAAAGCAGTCAATCAAACTGTCGTTTAAGCGATCATTGGCCCGTATAAATGGGCCTTTAGTAATAACACCCCGCAAAGCAGGCATGTGGGTGTGTCTCAGTAGCATACCTTTGTGCAGTCATCCTGACTCTGGACGGCCGCACAGGCAAAATCTGTAGTCTGAATTGGCACCTGAACGTTGGGTTTTCTATATACATGGTTCTTTGGAATTGCTCTCTCTCTAGGATCTTGGGACTCACTCCATTCACATCCAGACTCAAAACTCTACAGGATATCTCTCCTTCTCCTCCATCTTCACCTACATGGAAGCTGAAGGTGCTTCCATGTGGCTCAGTGTTAGCACTCTCTCCCAGAAGATGGACCCAAACTTTTTTCCCACTCTCAAGCACTCACATTTATACCTTCTTAAACACCACATGACATGACAGATACATTTAAATGCAGGCAATGATTTTAGTGAAGTTAACATCTCCAGCGCCGTAGCTGTGCAAAACACACACTGGACATGACAAGACGGGCTTTGCACAGTGCATCTACATAAGACAAAACATGTATGACATTTATGGAGGGGACCAGGATGGTGTTCTGGGCCACTACAATTCCGCCAGTAATTTTTATCCAGGGAGAAAGTATCAAAGTGGACGAAATTTGCAAAATCTCATCCACACACTGTGGAGAAGCTGTTGCAGCCAAGCCGCGATTAAACTGACATGCCGCACAGAATTCAAAGACGCGGCACATCAATTTTATCGCTGTCTCTGCTGTGGCCATCTCTTCTCTCAATGGGGATTGATGTCCGCAGCGGAATGCAGGTGGTGAAGCCGCTTCAAAACCTTTGAAGCTGCATTTCAGACGCGGAAATCTTGCTGTATTTCCGCGCAGTCCCGTTGCAGTCTTTCTGCGAAATTTCCATGGGATTTACTCCCCATGTGACCGCAGCTTAAGTCTTTTCTTCGTGGCCAATGGCCTCCAGCTCACCAATAATTTTGGATTTGTGTGCTGCAGCCACCTTCTTTATGTCCCACCAAAGATTTTCAATGAGGTTCAAATCAGAGGTCTAACAGGCACTCCAGAACCTTCCAAGACTACTTCTGAAACCTAGCCTCCTGGATTTTGAGGTCTTCTTGGGATGATTGTTCTGTAAGAAGATCAAATAACGCAGGAGCTTCAGCTTCCTCAGAGGCATGATGTTTTCTCTTAGGATGTCCTGATACTTGATTGAATTCATCTTTCTCTCCACACGCTGCAGATAAGAAGCAAAGCAGCCGCAGATCACCATGAGAAACCACCATGCTTCACTGTAGGCAGGGGGTCCTCCAGACACACCGCTGATTCAGAGGTCCAAAAAGTTCCAGTTTTGTTTCATCGCTCCACAGAACAGAATCCCAAAACCTCTGCAGCTTGTTATGTGGTTTTGAGCATATTGGAGACAACTTTTCTTGTGCTTCCCGGTCAGTAGAGATGACGTCTTGTAGGTCTGCCATGACGGCCTTCAGGGTTTAGTATGCACAAATGGAAACATCAGTGCCTGCTGCCACCTCATCTTACTGTAGGTCTTTTGCAGTCACTGGAGAAATTTTGACCACTTGCCTCATGAGGAATCTGGTGGCTGCCGGTGATAACTTCCTCTTTCTGCCATGTCCAGGTAGAGCAGTCAACTTTGCGCTTGTGAGCTGCTTTCCGCTAATCTCTAGGAACATTCAGTGCCTTTCCATCTTTTTGTAAAAATCAGTGGACTGGCGCTCCAATCTAAAGGATTCCTTCGAGAAGGTGGTTATTGAATAATACGTAGAGATGCAAAAGGTGGTAACTTACCTGGTGTGGAGCACCGGTCCGATGACACGCGTCCACACCGTCAGTCTGGGGAGGCTTTGAAATGCATCCAAAAGAGCAGAATCCCTAATCCTTAGAAAGAGCGTCTGCGGAGAGCCCACTGGTGGAATGACCTTGGTCAAGAACACAGTAAAAAAGGTAGAAAAAAATGTTGTGCTCCTTCGCACTTTAAGAAATATAATCTATTGATGGAAATAACTTACTTCATAGAGGAACCCTATGGACACACAGGACCCCTCTAATTCCAGGTACATCCTTAATGAGCCAGAAAGGGTTCTGTGAGGTTTCAATTTCAAACAATTTATTGGTAAGCAAACTGTAGTGGCCCAGCACATCATGCTGGTCCCCTCCATAAATGTCATACATGTTTGTCTTATGTGGATGCACTGTGCAAGACTGTCTTGTGCTTTCCAGTGTGTGTGTGTAGCACAACTGCAGCACTTAAGAGGTTAACTTTTAATAAAATCCAAAGCCTGCATGTAAATGTATCAAGTTTGTCATGTCACGAAGTATGAAAGAAGATATAAATATGAGTGCTTGAGAGTGGAAAGAGGTCTTTCATCTTGTCTGCCACCTGAGTTCCAACTAACACAGAGCCACATGAAGGCACCTTCAGCCTCCTTGTTGTGAAGATGGAAGAGGAGGAGAAATTTCCTGTGCTGTTTGTGTTCTGGATGTGAGTGGAGTGAGCCCCCAACTGCAAGAGAGAGCATTAGTAAGTAACTACTTCTTTTCAAAGCCAGCACAGAGGTACTAATAATTATTCAAGTTTTCCTACGCGGCCGTCCAGAGCCAGGATCACCGTGTAAAGGTACACCCTTTACTTATCCTACCTACGCGTCTCCAAGGTTGGGTGGAGGTACTTCAAGCTAATAATTGCTGCCAGAGTGTCTGTGGAGTGAACCTACCCCTTTCCTCCTCTGGAGTGTTCCCCACCATGAGCGGTTCCTGGCAGATAACATAGTCTGCAGGACCGGTGTCATCCTGAGTTTCCTCCCTGACCTCAAATCTTCTGTCTTGCCTGCACTGTAAAGACTCTAAGTGAACTGCCTTGTATTCTCTGTTTAAAGTTTTTCTGAAGTAAAGTTTATTCCAGGCTCTAACCATTCCTAGAGACCTGTGACACTCAAGAACTGTTTGTGGCTGCATTTATTCTCTGCCGAGGGTCATATCAGTGCGTGAAGGAACGGTTGTGTCACGCGTGACAACTAATCCACTGTTTTCCTGTTTAGAGGATATCTCCCTATCCTAGGGGTGTCCCCGGTGGCCTACAGTGATACTCTGGCCTTGGCTACGTGTGTTCCCTCTGGGAAAGAGTTTGGTAAGTGCCTCCCAGCTCCCCACGTATGTCAGGTGTCCGGGGTCTCTCTATGAGATGCTGCACAGACAACCATAAATTAACAGAGGCAATGGTAAAAGAGGCCAGTGGAGTGCAACGCATTTCAGAGCTCGTCTCGCTTCTTTTTCAAGCACATATCTGGTGGTCTAGGCTGCTTGTGAAACTGAAACCTCGCAGAACCCTTTCTGGCTCATTAAGGACATACTTCAATTTAGAGGAGTCCTGTGTGTCTGTAGGGCTCCTCTATGAAGTAAGTTATTTCCATCAATAAAAGAATTATCTCACCTTTAGGAGAGCTTTGCGGTGAACAAGGCTTTACGCCGATACGCGTTCTTGTACTTGTAAAACCATGTATCTGTGAAACCATGTATCTGACTATGCAAGCCTGGTAAGGAAATAAAGCAAAGGAAAAATTTTATCCATGTGTCTGGATTCCCACACCTTTTTTTGCTAATTTCCATCAATAGACCTATATTTGTTACATGATCCGAACTGCGAAGGAGCGTGGGATTTTTTTCTACCTTGTTTTTTTATCCTTTTCCTTTTTGTACCAGGCAATGATCTCCTCTTGTAAATGTTTGGACCCCTCTCCTGCCATCACTGTTTCTAACGTGCAATCAAACATAACAGCCAACAAAGCCCGCATCATTCCAGGTATTTGATGTGTTTTATCTCAAGCACACCTCATGCTGGAAATGGTCGGCCACACTTCCACCAGACAACATATCTTGTCACACATCCAACGCTGTTTTACATTGGTTTGAGGATATGGACATTCAATGATTGGACTAGCCTGCATAGAATCCCCAGCTGAACATCTTGGGATGACCTGGAACATCAGGTCAGGAAACATGAACGGTGTCCACCTGCTTTGAGAGAACTCACTAGGAAAACACCAACTAAAGTGTATCAGACGTTAGTAGAAAGTATACCACTGAAAGTATCTGATGTCATTAGGGCCAAAGGGGCGCCACTGAGTATTACCATATGCAAATAAATACTACTTCTGATTCTTGCTCAGGTGCTCAATTACTTGCAGGATAGTGTAGACAGACAGAGTGGGGCATATGCATTAACCATCCTAACTACACTGTTTTGAAGATTTATTTC
The DNA here is from genome assembly GCF_035609145.1 of Eleutherodactylus coqui. Lineage (NCBI taxonomy): Eukaryota > Metazoa > Chordata > Amphibia > Anura > Eleutherodactylidae > Eleutherodactylus > Eleutherodactylus coqui. Next base: position 223,053,857 of record NC_089839.1, read on the forward strand.
AGTTATATTTTTTTTAAAGTGGTGGAACCAGGCATTAGGGGGCGTGGCCACAAATGACCTCTTAGATAATTTACACCAGAAGCTGATGCAAATTTTAGGTGGAAGCTACTTCTGTTGGTAGCTAGTGTAGATTTCAGCCTGGTACACAGAGGCACTGCATATTCTTGATACACTTAATACATTTGTCACACGTCAGCAGATTCTCTACTGAGCATATTCTATGAAACGCTGCTCTGAAGCTCTTGGTGCCCCAATGGCCAGATCCTTCTGATTATCACACAACACTGACCCATAGTCTCCTGTGGGTCAGCAGAGTGTTTTGAGCATCTGATGATTAGATAGATGGCTAATTCTATGCCGTCTCCTTGCCCCTCCGTCCGCACACATCGTCTCGCCCCGGGTTTATGTGCTCGCGCTGAGCCTGATGTTCCATGGAGAATGTTTGTTTGTGTTCAGTTCTGTTTATCTTCTATGGCAAACTACCAATTAACCAGCAAACCAGCAATCTGTAAATTATAGCTCTGCTCGTCTCGCAGCTCAAGCTCTCTGGCATCCTCCCAGCACCAGTGACTGTGTGGAGCCACCTTGTGACATTTCTCTGTCCTTGTCACACACAGCACTGACAGCTGCTTCCTATTCACCCTAAAGCTCCACATTGGACAAGCAGCCCGTATTCCTGAAAACACCCAAGTGCTCCAAAAAAACTCCACAACTCTGACTTAGGCCCAATGTCCACGTGCAGATTTCATTCATAAAGCCTGTGAGTGGCCCCCACACGGGAGATCCGTGCGTCTTGCTGCCCATAGGGATGCATTAGCATCCGTAGGGCAGCTTAAAGCACGCAGGCGTGATATCTTCGCTGCGTGCGGGTCGCATGCACAGGAAATCGCAGGATGCTCCATTTTTTGGCAGATTTCTCGCACATGCAGCTCCTACTGCTTATAGTGAAGTCAATGAAAGCCGCCCGCATCCGCGGCACAGCCGCAGCTGTTTTTGCACTGTGCCGCAGATGCGCAGGAGAGCAGATTTTAAAATAATTAAAAGGTATGCATGGCACATCCGTCGGGCAGAGGAAAGAAGATCCGGCCTGCACTGAGGAGAGCCCTGCAGTGTCTGGAGAGGTAAAGAACATGTATTTTCCCTCTCCATGGCTGCAGGCACGCAAGGATACCACTGCGAGATTCTGCAGTGAAATCAGTGCGTGCAAATGTGCATGAGGACTTACACTGCAGTATTATATACAGGATAACAGGCAGTTTTATAGTAAATGGTTTCCAGTGCATTCGTGTCAGTATTATACCTGTTATATTCTTGTACATAGGGAGCAGTATTATAGTAGTTATATTCTTGTACATAGGGGGCAGTATTATAGTAGTTATATTCTTGTACATAGGGAGCAGCATTATAGTAGTTATATTCTTGTACATAGGGGGCAGTATTATAGTAGTTATATTCTTGTACATAGGGGCAGTATTATAGTAGTTATATTCTTGTACATAGGGGGCAGTATTATAGTAGTTATATTCTTGTACATAGAGGACTGTATTATAGTAGTTATATTCTTGTACATAGGGGGCAGTATTATAGTAGTTATATTCTTGTACATAGTGGTCAGTATTATACCTGTTATATTCTTGTACATAGGGGGCAGTATTATAGTAGTTATATTCTTGTACATAGGGGGCAGTATTATAGTAGTTATATTCTTGTACATAGGGGGCAGTATTATAGTGGTTATATTCTTGTACATAGGGGGCAGTATTATAGTAGTTATATATTTTTGAACATAGGGGGCAGTATTATAGTAGTTATATTCCTGTACATATTGGGCAGTATTATAGGAGGTATATTCTTGTACATAGAGGGCAGTATTATAGTAGTTATATTCGTGTACATAGAGGGCAGTATTATAGTAGTTATATTCTTGTACACAGGGATCAGTATTATAGTAGTTATATTCCTGTACATAGGGGGCAGTATTATAGTGGTTATATTCTTGTACATAGGGGGCAGTATTATAGTAGTTATATTCTTGTACATAGGGGGCAGTATTATAGTAGTTATATTCTTGTACATAGTGGACAGTATTATACCTGTTATATTCTTGTACATAGGGGGCAGTATTATAGTAGTTATATTCGTGTACATAGAGGGCAGTATTATAGTAGTTATATTCGTGTACATAGGGAGCAGTATTATAGTAGTTATATTCCTATACTTAGGGAGCAATATTATTGTAGTTATATTCTTGTACATAGGGGGCAGTATTATAGTAGTTATATTCCTGTACATATTAGGCAGTATTATAGGAGGTATATTCTTGTACATAGAGGGCAGTATTATAGTAGTTATATTCGTGTACATAGGGGGCAATATTATAGTAGTTATATTCCTATACTTGGGGAGCAATATTATTGTAGTTATATTCTTGTACATAGGGGGCAGTATTATAGTAGTTATATTCCTGTACATATTGGGCAGTATTATAGGAGGTATATTCTTGTACATAGAGGGCAGTATTATAGGAGGTATATTCTTGTACATAGAGGGCAGTATTATAGTAGTTATATTCGTGTACATATGGGGCAGTATTATTGTAGTTATATTCCTATACATAGGGAGCAATATCATTGTAGTTATATCCTTGTACATAGGAGTCAGTATTAAAGTACCGTGTTTCCCTGAAATAGGTCCTACCCCAATAGGTCTTACTAACGGGTTTTCGGGGAAGGCTTGAAATATGAGGCCTCCCCCGAGAATAGGAACTATTTCAGGTGCCCCCCCCCCCCTCCAAAAGAAAAAAGCAAAACTCACCTGCTCCGCGGCGTTCCGATGGTCTCCGGCGGTGCTGCAGCGGCGCGGAGTCCTCCTCATCTCAAAGCTGATCTTCTGCTAGAGACAGGGCTTTAAATACCCCGCCTCCACCAAAGCACACGCTGTGATTGGCTTATCGAGCGCTTGTAGCCAATCACAGCCAGCGCTCGATGAGCCAATCACAGCCATTCAGTGTATGACATTACTGAATGGCTGTGATTGGCTCATCGAGCATCGGCTGTGATTGGCTGCAAGCACTCGATAAGTCAAACATAGTGCTCGCTTTGCTGGAGGCAGTATATTCAAAGCCCTGTCTCCAGCAGAAGGCAGCTGTGAGACGAGGAGGACGCTGTGCCGCCGGCGGACACCATCGGAAGGCATCGGTACGCCGTGGAACAGGTAACTATAAGCCCCCCCCCCCCCCCCTAAAAATAAGACGCTGCGCCCTTTTGGGGGCAAAAAATAATATGATAGTGTCTTATTTTTCGGCAAACACGGTAGTTATATTCTTGTACATAGCAGAGCAGTATTATAGTGGTTATATTCTAGTACATAGGGGGCAGTATTATAGTAGTTATATTCTTGTACATAGCGGCAGTATTATAGTAGTTATATTCTTGTACATAATGGGGGGTATTATAGTAGTTATATTCTTGTACATAGGGGATAGTATTATAGTAGTTATATTCCTGAACATAGGAGCAGTATTATAGAAGTTATATTCTTGTACATAGGAGCAGTATTATAGTAGTTATATTCTTGTACATAGGGTGCAGTATGATAGTAGTTATATTCTTGTACATATTATAGTAGTTATATTCTTGTACATAGGGGGCAGTATTATAGTAGTTATATTCTTGTACATAGGGAGTCAGTATTATAGTAGTTATATTCCTGTACATAGGGGGCAGTATTATAGTAGTTATATTCTTGAACATAGGGGGCAGTATTATAGTGGTTATATTCTTATACGTAGGGAGCAGTATTATAGTAGTTATATTCGTGTACATATTGGGCAGTATTATAGTATTTATATTCTTGTACATAGGAGCAGTATTATAGTAGTTATATTCTTGTACATAGGGGGCAGTATTATTATAGTTATATTCTTGTACATTGGGGGGAGTATTATATTCCTGTACATATGGGGCAGTATTATAGTAGTTATATGATTGTACATAGAGGGCAGTATTATAGTAGTTAAATTCTTGTACATAGGGGCAGTATTATAGAAGTTATATTCTTGTACATAGGGGGTAGTATTTCAGTAGTTTTATTCTTATACATAGGAGCAGTATTATAGTGGTTATATTCTTGTACATAGGAGCAGTATTATAGTAGTTATATTCTCGTACATAGGAGCAGTATTATAGTGGTTATATTCTTCTACATAGGAGAAGTATTATAGTAGTTATATTCCTGTACATAGGGGGCAGTGTTGTAGTAGTTATATTCTTGTACATAGGAGCAGTATTATAGTAGTTATATTCCTGTACATATGGGGCAGTATTATAGTAGTTATATTCCTGTACCTATGGGGCAGTATTATAGTAGTTATATGATTGTACATAGAGGGCAGTATTATAGTATTTATATTCTTGTACATAGGGGCAGTATTATAGAAGTTATATTCTTGTACATAGGGGGTAGTATTTAAGTAGTTTTATTCTTATACATAGGAGCAGTATTATAGTGGTTATATTCTTGTACATAGGAGCAGTATTATAGTAGTTATATTCTCGTACATAGGAGCAGTATTATAGTGGTTATATTCTTGTACATAGGAGCAGTATTATAGTAGTTATATTCCTGTACATAGGGGGCAGTGTTGTAGTAGTTATATTCTTGTACATAGGGGGCAGTATTATAGTAGTTATATTCTTGTACATAGTGGACAGTATTATACCTGTTATATTCTTGTACATAGGGGGCAGTATTATAGTAGTTATATTCGTGTACATAGAGGGCAGTATTATAGTAGTTATATTCGTGTACATAGGGGGCAATATTATAGTAGTTATATTCCTATACTTAGGGAGCAATATTATTGTAGTTATATTCTTGTACATAGGGGGCAGTATTATAGTAGTTATATTCCTGCACATATTGGGCAGTATTATAGGAGGTATATTCTTGTACATAGAGGGCAGTATTATAGTAGTTATATTCGTGTACATAGGGGGCAATATTATAGTAGTTATATTTCTATACTTAGGGAGCAATATTATTGTAGTTATATTCTTGTACATAGGGGCAGTATTATAGTAGTTATATTCCTGTACATATTGGGCAGTATTATAGGAGGTATATTCTTGTACATAGAGGGCAGTATTATAGTAGTTATATTCGTGTACATAGGGGGCAGTATTATAGTAGTTATATTCCTATACATAGGGAGCAATATTATTGTAGTTATATTCTTGTACATAGGGGGCAGTATTATAGTAGTTATATTCGTGTACATATGGGGCAGTATTATAGTAGTTATATTCCTATACATAGGGAGCAATATCATTGTAGTTATATCCTTGTACATAGGAGTCAGTATTAAAGTACCGTGTTTCCCTGAAATAGGTCCTACCCCAATAGGTCTTACTATCGGGTTTTCGGGGAAGGCTTGAAATATGAGGCCTCCCCCGAGAATAGGAACTATTTCAGGTGCCCCTCCCCCCCCCCCCCCCCCCTCCAAAAGAAAAAAGCAAAACTCACCTGCTCCGCGGCGTTCCGATGGTCTCCGGCGGTGCTGCAGCGGCGCGGAGTCCTCCTCATCTCAAAGCTGATCTTCTGCTAGAGACAGGGCTTTAAATACCCCACCTCCACCAAAGCAAACGCTGTGATTGGCTTATCGAGCGCTTGTAGCCAATCACAGCCGGCGCTCGATGAGCCAATCACAGCCATTCAGTGTATGACATTACTGAATGGCTATGATTGGCTCATCGAGCACCGGCTGTGATTGGCTGCAAGCACTCGATAAGTCAAACATAGTGCTCGCTTTGCTGGAGGCAGTATATTCAAAGCCTTGTCTCCAGCAGAAGGCAGCTGTGAGACGAGGAGGACGCTGTGCCGCCGGCGGACACCATCGGAAGGCATCGGAACGCCGTGGAACAGGTAACTATAAGCCCCCCCCCCCTAAAAATAAGACGCTGTGCCCTTTTGGGGGCAAAAAATAATATGATAGTGTCTTATTTTTCGGCAAACACGGTAGTTATATTCTTGTACATAGCAGAGCAGTATTATAGTGGTTATATTCTTGTACATGGGGGGCAGTATTAGAGTAGTTATATTCTTCTACATAGGGAGCAGTATTATAGTAGTGACATGCTTGTACAAAGGGGACAGTATTATAGTAGTTATATTCCTGCATATAGAGATCAGTATTATAATAGTTGTATTCTTGTATATAGGGGACAGTATTATAGTAGTTATATTCTTCTACATAGGAGCAGTATTATAGAAGTTATATTCTTGTACATAGGGGGGCAATATTATAGTAGTTATATTCTTGTACATAGGGGGCAGTATTATAGTAGTTATATTCTTGTACATAGCGGGCAGTATTAGAGTAGTTATATTCTTCTACATAGGGAGCAGTATTATAGTAGTGACATGCTTGTACAAAAGAAAGAAAAAGAGAAAAAAACCGTCAGAAAAAAGGATCCGCGCTCACAGGTGAAGTGCACTGAGGACAAATTCACGTGTAGACAGTGGTGAAATAAAACACTTACTTGGAAGGAGGGGGGTATGATGTACAGATGCCCCCTCCTCAGAGTGTCCACCACAAGGTATAGAGCTGTGCTCCAAGTAGCAAGATGATTCTCCAGTTGTTGAAATCAAACAGAACTTTTAATACGGCAACGCGTTTCGGTGCAGAATAAGGCACCTTTCTCAAGCCATTAGAAAGGTGCCTTATTCTGCACCGAAACGCGTTGCCGTATTAAAAGTTCTGTTTGATTTCAACAACTGGAGAATCATCTTGCTACTTGGAGCACAGCTCTATACCTTGTGGTGGACACTCTGAGGAGGGGGCATCTGTACATCATACCCCCCTCCTTCCAAGTAAGTGTTTTATTTCACCACTGTCTACACGTGAATTTGTCCTCAGTGCACTTCACCTGTGAGCGCGGATCCTTTTTTCTGACGGTTTTTTTCTCTTTTTCTTTCTTTATTATATCTGGGGGAGTTCTTCATCTAGACCCCCCAGCCTGTATCTGCAGCTCTCCTTTACATTGAAGGATTGGAGCACTGAGGAAAAGACACTTTGTGACCGCATCCACACAGCTGAGCTAGTGTGGATTGGATCCACCTGTGGCGCTCTCTACTTTTTCCACTTCCATGCTTGTACAAAGGGGACAGTATTATAGTAGTTATATTCCTGCATATAGAGATCAGTATTATAATAGTTGTATTCTTGTATATAGGGGACAGTAATATAGTAGTTATATTCTTCTACATAGGAGCAGTAAAATAGAAGTTATATTCTTGTACATAAGGGGGCAATATTATAGTAGTTTTATTCTTGTACATAGGGGGCAGTATTAAAGTAGTTATATTCTTGTACATTGGGGGGCAGTATTATAGTAGTTATATTCTTGTACATAGGGGGTAGTATTATAGTAGTTATATTCTTGTACATAGAGGGGTAGTATTATAGTAGTTAAATTCTTGTACATAGGGAGCAGTATTATAGTAGTTATATTCTTGTATATAGGGGCAGTATTATAGTGGTTATATTCTTGTACATAGGGGCAGTATTATAGTAGTTATATTCTTGTACATAATGGGGGGTATTATAGTAGTTATATTCTTGTACATAGGGGATAGTATTATAGTAGTTATATTCCTGAACATAGGAGCAGTATTATAGAAGTTATATTCTTGTACATAGGAGCAGTATTATAGTAGTTATATTCTTGTACATAGGGTGCAGTATGATAGTAGTTATATTCTTGTATATAGGGAGGCAGTATTAAAGTAGTTATATTCTTGTACATAGGAGGCAGTATTAAAGGAGTTATATTCTTGCACATAGGAGCAGTATTATAGTAGTTATAATCTTGTACATAGCGGTCAGTATTATAGTAGTTATATTCCTGTACATAGGGGGCAGTATTAGAGTAATTATATTCTTGTACATACCAGTAGGAGGCAGTATTATAATAGTTATATTCTTGTACATATTATAGTAGTTATATTCTTGTACATAGGGGGCAGTATTATAGTAGTTATATTCTTGTACATAGGGAGTCAGTATTAAAGTAGTTATATTCCTGTACATAGGGGGCAGTATTATAGTAGTTATATTCTTGAACATAGGGGGCAGTATTATAGTGGTTATATTCTTATACGTAGGGAGCAGTATTATAGTAGTTATATTCGTGTACATATTGGGCAGTATTATAGTATTTATATTCTTGTACATAGGAGCAGTATTATAGTAGTTATATTCTTGTACATAGGGGGCAGTATTATTGTAGTTATATTCTTGTACATTGGGGGGAGTATTATATTCCTGTACATATGGGGCAGTATTATAGTAGTTATATGATTGTACATAGAGGGCAGTATTATAGTAGTTATATTCTTGTACATAGGGGCAGTATTATAGAAGTTATATTCTTGTACATAGGGGGTAGTATTTAAGTAGTTTTATTCTTATACATAGGAGCAGTATTATAGTGGTTATATTCTTGTACATAGGAGCAGTATTATAGTAGTTATATTCTCGTACATAGGAGCAGTATTATAGTGGTTATATTCCTGTACATAGGGGGCAGTGTTGTAGTAGTTATATTCTTGTACATAGGAGCAGTATTATAGTAGTTATATTCCTGTACATATGGGGCAGTATTATAGTAGTTATATTCCTGTACCTATGGGGCAGTATTATAGTAGTTATATTCTTGTACATAGGAGGCAGTATTATAGTAGTTATATTCTCGTACATAGGAGCAGTATTATAGTGGTTATATTCTTGTACATAGGAGCAGTATTATAGTAGTTATATTGCTGTACATAGGAGGCAGTGTTGTAGTAGTTATATTCTTGTACATAGGAGCAGTATTATAGTAGTTATATTCCTGTACATAGGGGGCAGTATTGTAGTGGTTATACTCTTGTACATAGGGGGCAGTATTATAGTAGTTATATTCTTGAACATAGGGGGCCGTATTATAGTGGGTATATCCTTGTACATCGGGAGCAGTATTATAGTAGCTATACTCTTGTACATAGTAGGCAGTATTATAGTATTTATAGTCTTGAAGATAGGGGGCAGTATTATAGTGGTTATATTCTTATACATAGGGAGCAATATTATAGTAGTTATATTCCTGTACATATTCGGCAGTATTATAGTATTTATATTCTTGTACATAGGAGCAGTATTATAGTACTTATATTATTTTACATAGGGTGCAGTATTATTGTAGTTATATTCTTGTACATTGGGGGGAGTATTATATTCCTGTACATATGGGGAAGTATTATAGTAGTTATATTATTGTACATAGAGGGCAGTATTATAGTAGTTATATTCTTGTACATAGGGGCAGTATTATAGAAGTTATTTTCTTGTACATAGGGGGTAGTATTTAAGTAGTTTTATTCTTATACATAGGAGCAGTATTATAGTGGTTATATTCTTGTACATAGGAGCAGTATTATAGTAGTTATATTCCTGTACATAGGGGGCAGTGTTGTAGTAGTTATATTCTTGTACATAGGAGCAGTATCATAGTAGTTATATTTCTGTACATAGGGGGAAGTATTATAGTAGTTATACTCTTGTATAGAGATGAGCGAGCACCAAAATGCTTGGGTGCTCGTTACTCGGGACGAAATTATTGCGATGCTCGAGGGTTCGTTTCGAGTAACGAACCCCATTGAAGTCAATGGGCGACCCGAGCATTTTTGTACATCGCCGATGCTCGCTAAGGTTTTCATTTGTGAAAATCGGGGCAATTCAAGAAAGTGATGGGAACGACACAGCAACGAATAGGGCAGGTGAGGGGCTACATGTTGGGCTGCATCTCAAGTTCCCAGGTCCCACTATTAAGCCACAATAGCGGCAAGAGTGCCCCCCCCCCCCTCCCAACAACTTTTACTTCTGAAAAGCCCTCATTAGCAATGCATACCTTAGCTAAGCACCACACTACCTCCAACAAAGCACAATCACTGCCTGCATGACACTCCGCTGCCACTTCTCCTGGGTTACATGCTGCGCAACCCCCCCCCCCCTCCCGCACGACGCAGTGTCCACAGCGCACACCAAAGTGTCCCTGCGCAGCCTTCAGCTGCACTCATGCCACACCACCCTCATGTCTATTTTTAAGTGCATCTGCCAGAGGAACCGCAGGCACACACTGCAGAGGGTTGGCACGGCTAGGCAGCGACCCTCTTTAAAAGGGGCAGGGCGATAGCCCACAATGCTGTACAGAAGCAATGAGAAATATAATCCTGTGCCACCGCCATCAGGAGCTGCACACGTGGGCATAGCAATGGGGAACCTATGTGCCACACACTATTCATTCTGTCAAGGTGTCTGCATGCCCCAGTCAGACCGCGGTTTTTTATAAATAGTCACAGGCAGGTACAACTCCGCAATGGGAATTCCGTGTGCACCCACAGCATGGGTGGCTCCCTGGAACCCACCGGCTGTACATAAATGTATCCCATTGCAGTGCCCATCACAGCTGAGGTAACGTCCGATTAAATGCAGGTGGGCTTCGGCCCACACTGCATGCCCCAGTCAGACTGGGGCTCTTTAGAAGTGTACACATGGAGTTACAACTCCGTGTGGACCGACAGCATGGGTGGGTGCCAGGAAGCCACCGGTGGTACATAAATATATCCCATTGCATTGCCCATCACAGCTGAGGTAATGTCATGTTTAATGCAGGTGGGCTTCGGCCCACACTGCATTCCCCAGTCAGACTGGGGTTCTTTAGAAGTAGACACATGCAGTTACAACTCCCTGTGGACCCACAGCATGGGTGGGTGCCAGGAAGCCACCGGCGGTACATAAATATATCCCATTGCATTGCCCATCACAGCTGATGTAATGTCAGCTTTAATGCAGGTGGGCAAAAAATTAATTGGATTACACTGTAGGCGAGGGCCCCAAAAAATTGGTGTACCAACAGTACTAATGTACCTCAGAAAAATTGCCCATGCCCAACCAAGAGGGCAGGTGAAACCCATTAATCGCTTTGGTTAATGTGGCTTAATTTGTAACTAGGCCTGGAGGCAGCCCAGTTAAAATAAAAATTGGTTCAGGTGAAAGTTTCAACGCTTTAATGAGCATTGAAACGTATAAAAATTGTTTGCAAAAATTATATGACTGAGCCTTGTGGGCCTAAGAAAAATTGCCCGTTCAGCGTGATTACGTCAGGTTTCAGGAGGAGGAGCAGGAGGAGGAGGATGAATATTATACACAGATTGATGAAGCTAAAAGGTCCACGTTTTTGATGGTGATGGAGAACAATGCTTCCATCCGCGGGTGCAGCCTACGTATTGTTTAGGTATCGCTGCTGTCCGCTGGTGGAGAAGAGAAGTCTGGGGAAATCCAGGCTTTGTTCATCTTTATGAGTGTAAGCCTGTCGGCACTGTCGGTTGACAGGCGGGTACGCTTATCTGTGATGATTCCCCCAGCCGCACTAAACACCCTCTCTGACAAGACGCTAGCCGCAGAACAAGCAAGCACCTCCAGGGCATACAGCGCGAGTTCAGGCCACGTGTCCAGCTTCGACACCCAGTAGTTGTAGGGGGCAGAGGCGTCACGGAGGATGGTCGTGCGATCGGCTACGTACTCCCTCACCATCCTTTTACAGTGCTCCCGCCGACTCAGCCTTGACTGGGGAGCGGTGACACAGTCTTGCTGGGGAGCCAGAAAGCTATCAAAGGCCTTAGAGAGTGTTTCTCTGCCTGTGCTGTACATGCTGCCTGATCTCTGCGCCTCCCCTGCTACGTGGCCCTTGGAACTGCGCCTTCGGCCACTAGCGCTGTCGGATGGGAATTTTACCATCAGTTTGTCCGCCAAGGTCCTGTGATATAGCAATACTCTCGAACCCCTTTCCTCTTTGGGTATGAGAGTGGAAAGGTTCTCCTTATACCGTGGGTCGAGCAGTGTGTACACCCAGTAATCCGTAGTGGGTCACGAGAAAGGCATCCTAACATGAAGTCAGCCATGTGTACCAGGGTACCTGTACGCAACACATGGCTGTCCTCACTAGGAAGATCACTTTCAGGATCCTCCTCCTACTCCTCCTCAGGCCATACACGCTGAAAGGATGACAGGCAAGCAGCATGGGTACCCTCAGCAGTGGGCCAAGCTGTCTCTTCCCCCTCCTCCTCATCCTCCTCATGCTCCTCCTCCTCCTCCTCAACGCGCTGAGATATAGACAGGAGGGTGCTCTGACTATCCAGCGACATACTGTCTTCCCCCGCCTCTGTTTCCGAGCGCAAAGCGTCTTCCTTTATGCTTTGCAGGGAACTTCTCAACAGGCATAGCAGAGGAATGGTGACGCTAATGATTGCAGCATCCCCGCTCACCATCTGGGTAGACTCCTCAAAGTTTCCAAGGACCTGGCAGATGTCTGACAACCAGGCCCACTCTTCTGTAAAGAATTGAGGAGACTGACTTCCACTGCGCCGTCCATGTTGGAGTTGGTATTCCACTATAGCTCTACGCTGCTCATAGAGCCTGGCCAACATGTGGAGCATAGAGTTCCACCGTGTGGGCACGTCGCACTGCAGTCGGTGCACTGGCAGATGAAACAGATGTTGCAGGGTGCGCAGGGTGGCAGCGTCCGTGTGGGACTTGCGGAAATGTGCGCAGAGCCGGCGCACCTTTCCGAGCAGGTCTGACAAGCGTGGGTAGGTTTTCAGAAAGCGCTGAACCACCAAATTAAAGACGTGGGCCAGGCATGGCACGTGCGTGAGGCTGCCGAGCTGCAGAGCCGCCATCAGGTTACGGCCGTTGTCACACACGACCATGCCCAGTTGGAGGCTCAGCGGCGCAAGCCAGCGGTCGGTCTGCTCTGTCAGACCCTGCAGCAGTTCGTGGGCCATGTGCCTTTTTTCTCCTAAGCTGAGTAGTTTCAGCACGGCCTGCTGACGCTTGCCCACCGCTGTGCTGCCATGCCGCGCGACACCGACTGCTGGCGACGTGCTGCTGCTGACACATCTTGATTGCGAGACAGAGGTTGCGTAGGAGGAGGAGGAGGGTGGTTTAGTGGAGGAAGCATACACCGCCGCAGATACCACCACCGAGCTGGGGCCTGCAATTCTGGGGGTGGGTAGGACGTGAGCGGTCCCAGGCTCTGACTCTGTCCCAGCCTCCACTAAATTCACCCAATGTGCCGTCAGGGAAATATAGTGGCCCTGCCCGCCTGTGCTTGTCCACGTGTCCGTTGTTAAGTGGACCTTGGCAGTAACCGTGTTGGTGAGGGCGCGTACAATGTTGCGGGATACGTGGTCGTGCAGGGCTGGGACGGCACATCGGGAAAAGTAATGGCGACTGGGAACTGAGTAGCGCGGGGCCGCTGCCGCCATCATACTTTTGAAAGCCTCCGTTTACACAACCCTATACGGCAGCATCTCCAGGCTGATAAATTTGGCTATGTGCACGTTTAACGCTTGAGCGTGCGGGTGCGTTGCGGCGTACTTGCGCTTGTGCTCCAACACTTGCGCTAGCGACGGCTGGACGGTGCGCTGACAGACATTGGTGGATGGGGCCGAGGACAGCGGAGGTGAGGGTGTGGGTGCAGGCCAGGAGACGGTAGTGCCTGTGCCCTGAGAGGGGGGTTGGATCTCAGTGGCAGGTTGGGGCACAGGGGGAGAGGCAGTGGTGCAAACCGGAGGCAGTGAACGGCCTTCGTCCCACCTTGTGGGGTGCTTGGCCATCATATGTCTGCGCATGCTGGTGGTGGTGAGGCTGGTGGTGGTGGCTCCCCGGCTGATCTTGGCACGACAAAGGTTGCACACCACTGTTCGTCGGTCGTCTGCACTCTCAGTGAAAAACTGCCAGACCTTTGAGCACCTCGGCCTCTGCAGGGTGGCATGGCGCGAGGGGGCGCTTTGGGAAACAGTTGGTGGATTATTCGGTCTGGCCCTGCCTCTACCCCTGGCCACCGCACTGCCTCTTCCAACCTGCCCTGCTGCTGCACTTGCCTTTCCCTCTGAAGACCTGTCCTCAGTATGCGTAGCAAACCAGGTGGGGTCAGTCACCTCATCGTCCTGCTGCTCTTCCTCCGAATCCTCTGTGCGCTCTTCCCTCGGACTTACTCCAATTACTACTACCTGAGTGATAGACAACTGTGTCTCATCGTCATCGTCCTCCTCACCCACTGAAAGCTCTTGAGACAGTTGCCGGAAGTCCCCAGCCTCATCCCCCGGACCCCAGGAACTTTCCAAAGGTTGGGCATCGGTCACGACAAACTCCTCCAGTGGGAGAGGATTCGGAGCCATTGCTGCCCGTTCTGCGCAGGGGCCCGAGAACAGTTCCTGGGAGTCTGCCTGCTCCTCAGAATGTGTCAATGTAATGGAGTGAGGAGGCTGGGAGGAAGGAGGAGCAGCAGCCAGAGGATTCAGAGTTGCAGCAGTGGACGGCGCAGAATTCTGGGTGGTCGATAGATTGCTGGATGCACTTTCTGCCATCCACGACAGGACCTGCTCACACTGCTCATTTTCTAATAAAGGTCTACCGCGTGGACCCATTAATTGTGAGATGAATGTAGGGACGCCAGAAACGTGCCTCTCTCCTAATCCCGCAGCAGTCGGCTGCGATACACCTGGATCAGGAGCTCGGCCTGTGCCCACACCCTGACTTGGGCCTCCGCGTCCTCGCCCGCGTCCACATCCTCTAGGCCTACCCCTACCCCTCAGCATGCTGTATTACCAGTAGTGCAGAAACAGAACGCTGTAATTAAATGTGCCGCCTATTGGCCTGTGGTTGGAGGCTGACTTCGCTTACGGAATGCACAGCAGAGGCAGGAAAGAATTTTGCCCAAGCCTGCTGTAACACTTAGCTGGCTGTGTATGAATTAGGACAACTACCCCCAGCAGAGACGCAGTACAGTCAGGACGGTCACAGGCAGCCCAAATAGATTTTTTTTCCCAAATTTTTTTGGAAAAGCCCACTGCCTATATAGACTGGATATGTCTTTCACTGTCCCTGCCTCACCACCACTACTGGCCGTGGACTATGTAAAATTACTGCAGACTGTTTCACTCTGGACAGGAATACAGCGGTGATGTAAGAGGCAACGCAGAGCCAGGAAAGAATTTTGCGCAAGCCTGCTGTAACACTTAGCTGGCTGCGTATGAATTAGGACAACTACCCCCAGCAGAGATGCCTATATAGACTGGATATGTCTTTCACTGTCCCTGCCTCACCACCACTACTGGCCCTGGACTATGTAAAATTACTGAAGGACGCAATGCTCTGGACGCAATGCTCTGCACGGCCGATATACAAAAAAAAAAAAATGTGCAACACTGCAAAAAGCAGCCTCAACAGTACTGCACACGGTCATATGTGGCCCTAAGAAGGACCGTTGGGGTTCTTGAAGCCTAAAATCAATCCTAACACTCTCCCTATAGCAGCTCCGGCATCAGCAGCACTTTCCCTGATCTCTGTCAGAATGCATCTGTGGCGAGCCGCGGGAGGGGCCGATTTATATACTCGGGTGACACCTGATCTCGCCAGCCACTCACTGCAGGGGGGTGGTATAGGGCTTGAACCTCGCAGGGGGAAGTTGTAATGCCTTTCCTGTCTTTCTATTGGCCAGAAAAGCGCGCTAACGTCTCAGAGTTGAAAGTGAAAGTAACTCGAATATCGCGTGGTGCTCGCCTCTAGTAACGCAGAACACGCTAATACTCGAACGAGTATCAAGCTCGGACGAGTACGTTTGCTCATCTCTAGCAATATCCAATCCCTGATACTGTTTACCCACATGTGTTTGTTCCCAGCAAGAGAAAGCACGTAATCTTGTAGATATGATACCTTTTAATGGCTAACAAAAATACATGATGTAATAATAGCGAGCTTCCGAACCAACGCACGGTACTTCTTCAGGCTTATGGATTGGATCTGAAGAGGCATGAATATGTATACACACTTATAACATACATACTTATGACAAGGCACAGATATGGATGTGATTAGTTCGCACTTAAAAGGAATTCTGCAAAAGCATATTATATAATACCTGTTTACCCACATGGAACTATCGTTTGAGTCCAGGTTTCCAAAATTTACTTTTAAAAACATGGAGTCAAAGAACACTCTTGGATTTAACATATCCAGCCCACGCTCTCTTCGCCGTCGGTAGGTCATCCCTTTTTTTATTGGATTCAACCTATTCCCCCAAATGAGCTGAAAAAACAGGCTAAAGAGTCTAGCCGAGAAGGTTTCTGGCAATGGAAAAACAACAGAAATGTACAAGAAGACAGGAACCAGGTACGTCTTCGACATTTTAACCATTTCTCTATAGGTCAGCTTCCAGTTTTTCCATCGCTGAACCTTCGCATTTCCGGTTTCCAACTTCTCCTCCCAATTTAGTTTGGCACTCTCCTCCTTCCGAAACTTAACCCCTAGGATTTTAATATAGGTGGAGGCTTTCACAAACTGTGGCAGATCAAAATCAGGATCAGCATTCAATGTCCAAAGAGCTAGACTCTTTTCAAGGTTGACCAGAGACCCTGAGGTCCCCGAAAAACTTCTGATTGCAACCGATAACATCTGTACCTCTTGAGGCTCAGATATCACCACTGTTACATCATCCGCATAGGCAACAACTCTCAGAGGCAAGGAGTGGGGGACCGGTACCCCCCGAAA
This sequence comes from Eleutherodactylus coqui, assembly GCF_035609145.1. Taxonomy (NCBI): domain Eukaryota; kingdom Metazoa; phylum Chordata; class Amphibia; order Anura; family Eleutherodactylidae; genus Eleutherodactylus; species Eleutherodactylus coqui. The sequence continues at coordinate 223,070,508 of NC_089839.1, forward strand.
ATCACACCTCTGCAGTGACCTCAGGAACGGGTCGATGGCAAAAACATACAGCAGTGGACTCAAGGGACAACCCTGCCTCACCCCCGCCTCAACTCCAAAAGTGTCACCCTGCCAACCGTTGATCAGAGAAAAACTCTCCGCCTCATGATATAAAGTTTTCAGCCAATCAACAAATTGTCCAGGAATACCATACTTTGACAAAGTGGCCCATAGGTACTCATGATCTACTCTGTCGAAGGCTTTAGCCTGGTCAAGACTCACAATATATCTCCCACACCCAAGAGCTTTACATCTCTCAAACATTTCCCTTATGGAGATAACTGCTCCAGAGATGTTCCACCCTTTTACTGTGCCGAACTGACAGCCTGCCAACAGTGCTGGGGACAAACAGACTAATCTACAAAACATAATCTTTGCCAGAATCTTCCTGTCAACATTCAAGAGGGCAATCGGCCTCCAGTTCTTGATGTCGCTAGGCTCCTTACCTCTAGACAGCAGAATTAACGAGGAGACTCTCATGGATGGAGGCAGCAGGTGATTTCCTAGACAAGTTTTGTACACATCCACAAGTATTGCAGCCAGGACGTCTCTAAACTTCTTGTAAAATTCTGCTGTTAACCCCTTAATGACGCGGCCATTTTTCTTTTTCCATTTTCGTTTTTTCCTCCCCCCTTTAAAAAAATCATAACTCCTTTATTTATCCATCCACGTCACTGTATGAGGGCTTGTTTTTTGCGGGATGAGTTGTATTTTTCAATGGTGCTATTTAAAGTACCATATAATGTACTGAAAAACTTTTAAAAAATTCTAAGTGGAGTAAAATGGAAAAAAAACGACATTTTGCCATCTTTTAGTACGTCTTGCTTCTACGGCGCACAAATGGCAACAAAAATGACATGATAACTTTATTCTATGGGACAGTACGATTACTACGATGCCAAACTTGTTTAGGTTTTTTTTTACTATACTCCTCTTTTTTTTTTTTAAAAGACATAAAATTTTTTTCAATTATTTTCTGTCGTCATTTTGTGCGCGCGATGACTTTTTTATTTTTCCGTCGACGTAGTTGAGCAAGGTCTCATTTTTTGCGGGATGTCCTGTAGTTTCTGATAGTACCATTTTGGAATACATATGACTTTTTGATCGCTTTTTATTGCGTTTTTTCTTGGAGACAGGGTAACTAAAAAAGTGCATTTCTGGCGTTCTTCATTTTTTGTTTCGGACGACGTTCACCGTGCGGGAAAAATTATGTGCTACTTTGATAGATCGGACTTTTACGGACGTGGCGATATCAAATACATACTTTTAATTTATTATTTAGATTTTTTAATAATAGATATGGCAAAAGGGGGGTGATTTAAACTTTTACAACTTTTTTTTTTTTTCAATTAAAAAAAAACTTTATTGATTCTTTTTTTTACTTTACTTTGAAGTCCCCCTGGGGGACTTTAAGATGCGATGCTTTGATCGCTCCTGCAGTATGACGTAATGCTATAGCATTACGTCATACTGCTTTTTGACAGGCAGCCTATGAAGCCACCCCACGGGGACGGCTTGATAGGCAGTCTGCTAAGGCAGCCCTGGGGCCTTTCATTAGGCCCCCGGCTGCCATGATACGTGCATGGCTCCCCCGATCTCACCGCGGGGGGGCCGCGCGGGACCCCCGAACATCGTTCGGGGGATTTAAATGCCGCTGTCAGAATTGACAGCGGCGTTTAAATGGTTAATAGCCGCGATCGGCCGCGCGGCCGCTCGCGGCTATTGCCCGCGGGTGTCAGCTGTTATAAACAGCTGATGCCCGCACTGTATGAAGAGAGGTTGCCACGCAACCTCTCTTCATACATACCCCGACGCTCCATGACGTACCAGGTACGTCATTGGTCGTTAAGGGGTTAAACCATCAGGACCTGGTGCCTTTTTTAGATGTAACTTATTAATAGCCTCCTTAACCTCCTCCACCGTTAATTCTGCTGTCAAAGGAGAAAAGTCCAGATCATCAGTATCAGGGATTGGAGTTGCCTCCAAGAATTGAGTCATCTTCTCTTTATCCAAAACCTTCCTCTGAAACAAGTCAGCATAGTAAGATCTCACCACACCCAGGATACCCTCCCGAGATTCCTGCAAAATGCCCTGGGAGTCAGGGCAACCTGCAACCACCTTGTTTGCCACTCGCTCCCGGCAGTTCTCAAAGGGATCAGGTGCCCCTAAGGACCCATAATCCCGATCAAGAGCCAAGGATGTATACCGGTTGTACGGATACTACCTTATCTCAGATTTCAGTTGGTTGATCTTTCGCTGGTCATCCTCACCCGTCGAATAAAGTGACTCTAATTCTTTATGCAGCTTGAGATACTGGCTATACTTACTCTTCCCTTTCTTTACTGACAGTCTCCGTAATAGGGATCTGATCTCCTCCTTGACGTCCTCCCACCAGTCAGCCATGTTGTCATAAAAGTCCACTCTCTCTAGTTGGTTCTGAATAAGAGAGTGAACAATATTCTGAACATGAACATCATCCAAGAGACTAGAATTAACTTTCCATAATCCTTGACCAACATCAGGGTGCTCAGTGACTCCTAAGCAGAAACACAAGGCTCTATGGTCTGAATAAGGGACGGTTTTCTCACCTATCCCGCTAACTGTTTCAGTAGGATTCACAAAGGCAACATCTATCCTACTTCTTCTGTCAGCACAGGAATATGTGAACTGTGGCCTCCGACCACCCTGTGTGAACACATCACTCAAGCCGGCCTGCAAAACTATTCTGTTTAAGACCTTGGAGTCTCTGGTCACAGTTTGCCCTGAGGATCTGTCATCTGATGTCCTGGCAACATTAAAATCCCCAGCCATTATCACAGGTACCGAGGTAAAGAGATATTGCTACACTTCTTCAAAACAGCTGAATTCTGTCTGTCACTGTCTGTGGGCCATAGATATTAATGAGCCGGAGCCTTCTATCATGGATGGTGACTTCCAGAACCAAGCATCTTCCCATAGTCACCTCTGTTAACCTATGGACTGTCACATTATTAGTGTTGAATAGTATTGCTACTCCGGCATAAGGCTCCACAGCCAGTAACCAGAAAGAAGGACCAGACTGCCATTCTCTTTCGGTCTCACGTATGAGCCCTAATGTGGTCAGATGTGCCTCCTGCAAGAAGTAGACATCTGCATCTAGATACCTGGGATGGTCATATACAGCGTGTCTCATCCTCCTCACTTTAATGCTATTCACATTGCTAGATGTAATTTTTAATGTGAAACCCGCCATCATAATGCAACACCAAAAGAGCAGAAAAATAGATGCAATCATCACATATCTGTATCTGAGCCATCCTGTGCACCACCGGTCTCCATATCAGACTCTACATTACAGGGTTTCCTTTTTGGTGGAGGATCGTCCTCCGTGTCCCCGTCACACTCCTTGTCTATTCTTTTAAGCTCTTGCTCATAATCACCATCTGATTCTGATAGAGCGTCATATCTATTACATAACACCATAACACCGGTGTCATTACTGACCGTTTTCTTGGCCTTTTGGTCACTGTTATAGTCTCTCTCTGGCTTACGGGATGACTTGTTTTTTTCCTCTTGCTCTGTGTATTTTGACGTTCTTCAGATACCGATGGTGATATAGAAGTCGCCTCTGGCTGCTGCTGGCCCTGATGGACAACCTCTACGTCCTTCTGAACACTCTCTGAGGGCTGCAGTTCTGGTACTGCATTACCTGACTCCTGCTTGACCTCTTGTCTTGTCAGTATTGCCCCTGACATCAGAGCCTCCTCCTCTTCATCGGCATCTGCCCCCACCACAAGTTTCTCATCAGGAACCTCCTTGCAGATGTTGTACCAGGTGTCTGGGCAATTTCTGTGAGAATGTTGTGAGGGGTTAATTCTAGATTTTCTCCTGTCTCAAATTAAATAAGAAAAATACATTTAATTTCTCTTCCAACTTACTCTTTATCTGTCTTCTTCTCACTATATGACCCTGAATCTTGTCTTATCTGTGCTTTCCCATGTCGTCCTGTTCTCTGTACATGTTCTGAGAATCTTATCCGAGGACATATTTTGCTTTGATACAACTGTCACCGAGCGTTGATATATTGTTTATGTAGGAGACGTCTTTGAAAGAAATATTGTTCATTATAATCTCCAGATGTCCCGCAGCTTTGGACATGCGCAGTGATTAGATCTTACGCAAGCATTTCCGTTTCTATAAAGTTCTTTACTTTGCAAATAAACTCACTTCTTCTTTGGCTAACCGCATACCGTGTGGTCATCCATCTAAGTCGTCAATGAGTACTCATATCTAAGACTAATTCGGAAGCAGACAGCATCAGATGAACGGTCGTTTTGACCCCTAACATTACTTGGCGCCCAACGTGGGGCAGAAGTTAACTCCTTACCTGCAGCCGATACCTGACGACCCTACCTGCCGACCAGCCGGACCAGAGGCCACGGGACCCCAGATCTACAAAACACCGGTGTAAGGTAAGCCCTTGACTTACCACTTCAGCTCTGGGCTCCCCTGACTTCAGTCACGTGTTGACAGGAGGTGAGTCGCTGCATGTTTATAGGACGCTTCTGCCTGTTATTTATGGTGTTCTTAGTAACCGTGCTAGACGGAAGAACCCTTGTGTGTATATTGCCATGCTGTCTGCTGTGTGCTGTAGAAATTATTGCTTTTTGCCGGACTCATAATGTTAGCTGTAATTTGTAATAAGATTACTAAAGCCGTCCAGTAAGGCAAGCCGTGGTCCCCTTATGCCCGTAAGTAGTAGAGAGATTGCAAATAGATTCCTGCCAGCTGCGGACTTGGCAGAAGGGACTGGCCTGATTTACCCGAAGGTTAGATTGAGGTAAAAACAGAGGAACAAGTCTATAGTGGAAGTAAGTGCCCTGCCGGCCGCGGACCAAGCAGAAGGGACTAAAAGGTCTTTTGTGATCGCCAGATTTACCAGACTGCGCAAAATGGTAAATCAAGAGGTAAGTCCAATAGTTGAAATGGGGTCCGATCAGTCTAAGACTTATCTGACACCCATCGAGATAATACAGGAAGGGGAGGGGGAAGACATCTGTAGGCAAGCCTATAAAATATATAAACAGATAGGATTTAAAAAGACGGGAACCTATAACTATGAGTTCTGGCAATAGTACGGGAAAAAGCATGAAAGATAGAGATGCCGGTTTAGAAAAAAAAAAGAACAGACAATATGGGAAACGTACAGGGCAAGGAGTATGCCTATATGGAAACAGAGAAATAGCAAAGGTCAGAGAAAGCAAGTTAGCCGTGGGGAGAGAATGTAGCAAGTTGTTGAGAAAAGCAGGTGTTTAGAATTTTGGGAGAATGGGAGTCTTCGACCAGCAAGTTTGGGAAAGATTCAGAGATAGTCAAAGGTTGGATAAAAGTATGTTAGACAGATGGATTGAGGCAAGTGTAGATACGGCAGTTATCAGAGAAAGGGAATCCTTTATAGTTTGTGTTCCTTTCGGACATAAAGCAAGTTCATGCAGAATCTGTTGACAATTATGTGACAAATAACCATTATTGTTTGTCTTGTATGTCTTGATGTTATGTAATCTAATCTTTGTTGCACGTTTTAGTCTCTGTCATACAAGTGTAAGAAAGTGTAAGAAAGTTATACCCTACTCATGTCTGTAGGGGCTTTTAAGAATACAAGGGTTAAAAATGCTGCGCTGTCAGAAGCGCTTAGCATGTTGTCTTTTCTATGTGTTTAACTATTCCCCTGTCGTCTGTTTCATAGTCTGTGCAGAGAAATATACCTCTTGTCGTTGCTAATGATTGGTGTTGTTTGGAGTCTGAATGTTCTGGCCGCTTTCTAGAATCTTGGTTGTTGTTCTATTTCATAGAGAGATAAAATTCAAGGTCATAGAAAGAAAGACGTTGATGAAATAAGAAACTTGTAATAAATTACGTGAATTAATTGTCTTGAAAGTGGAAAACATATAGTGATTTTAATATATATTTTTTGCTTTTTGGGTAAATGTCAGTTCTGTGATTGGTTGGACGTCTGTATCACTGCTGAATGCTGTTAGTACTGTACTGTCTCTGAGAGAATGTTCTGTAGGAGAAACACGCAAACGGCCATACCTGTACTTACACCTGCTGCCAAACTCCGCACCTTTCTGGGCCTTGTTTCATACTGCCGCCCATGGATCCACTCTGTTTCCTCTCTTATGCAACTACTCTATGACTGTCTTTCAATCATTCTTTTCTCTCTCTAACCCCTGAAGCTCATTTCTTACCCTTTTACACTTTATCATTTATTCTTTTCTGTACTGAATTTTCGGGCCATATGACGACAGTATTGACACAAAAGCACAGGGGACAACCACGGCCACTTGGATACTACTCCATGAGGCTGGATCCAGTGGCTCGAGGAGCTCCCTCATGTGTGTGTGCGGTGGCAGCAGTACAGGCAATGGTTGACAAATCTTCGGAGTTGGTGTTGAACTACCCCTAGTGGTCTTCACCCCTCATGACATCCGGAGCATATACACGCAAGTGCAACCCAAGCACTTATTTCTGGCCCGTCAAATCCAGCTACAATGTGCTCTTGTCATTCTTTTCAATGTTGCTACTACCTTGAACCCGGCTACTCTTCTTCCAATTAAGTATCCTAGTTCAAAGGGGGGGGGGGGGAGGAGAAGACATAGGTGATCTAGGTATTGCAGGTCAGCTATTTTTAAATTTTTTTTCTTTCTCTCTTTTTGCAACAAGGTTATGATCTATTTGAAATAGAATACCAGCCTGATTGTCTAGCAGTAATCGGTGCAAGGGGTTTCAGGAGTGCCAATTCAGCTGGCAGAAACTGAACCGCTTGAGGTAATGTTTAAAGGGTCACGATGCCTCACGCGCTTCCTTGTGCTGGAAGGTCCTGAAAGCATATTGGGAACTGATGTGATGGGATCCTTGGGATGTTGTATCGAACTTCACCCGTCCGGTGAGGCTCGTATACACCCCGGGTCTGAAAGTCACCCGACCTTCTGTCGGATGGCAGCAGACCAAGCGACACCTCTCCCTGTCCTCACTCTTATGCACGCAGAGGAGCAAGTTTTTAGTGTCGTTCCTTCGAGCCTTTGGGCTACCAGACAGACGGACCTCGGCAGACTGTCAGTCTCATTGGTAATGGTCTACCTAAAGGAAGGGGAAAAAGCCCCCTTGGTCCGTCAGTACCCCCTGGCACATGTCCAGGAAGATACAATTGCAGACACTGTCTCTTCTTTATGTTAACTTAAAGCCCTTAAGGAATGTGTCTTCCCAGCCAATACCCCTTTTGTTCCCCGTTAAAGAGAAAGAGTTTAAAGGGCCAGCCAGACTGTCAGTATTTGTTTGCATTTATTTTCAGAGGAAAGCAGTACTGTTGGACCTTGCTGCCATAAGGGGCACAGAATAGCCCAAAACCAGTTCACCAGATGCCTGAAGCTGGTATTAGACGCCTGGCCAATTCGCGAGGGCACCGCCCTCTTGTAATATGTTGATGATTTACTTTTTTTATGTACTCCTGACCCAAATAGTTACCTCAATGCATCACTAAGCTTTTTGTGTTTCCTCCATCAGAGTAGAATGGCTGCAAAGCTAGCAAAGACAAACTTCAGTTCTGCAAATCTCACGTAGTGTTCCTGGGCCACTGCCTAGGTCCAGGTACTAAACACCTGACGCCGGAGCGCACGAAGGTGGTAAGTGACATGCAACTTCCCACCTCCCATGCCCAGTTGCGTACCTTCTTGGGACTGGTTTCACACTGTCGGCCGTGGATACGCTCTGCCTCCATGACCATGCAGCCTCTGTACGACTGTTTGGGTTCACGGCCATTTGCCCTGACCCCGCAGGCCGAGTCAGCCTTCCATCAGCTGAAAGTACAGATAACCAGACAGCCAGACTATGACAAACCTTTCCAAATGTACGTCACTGAGATGGCGGGACACACCACCGCTGTACTGACACAAATGCATGGTGACAAAAAAAAACGACCTGTAGCATACTACAGTGCCCATCTTGACGCGGTGGCTAGAGGGTCTCCATCATGCGTCCGAGTGGTTCTAGCAGTCCAGGCACTACTGGACAAAAGTTCTGACGTTGTCCTAGATCACACCATGGTGATCTACACCCCACATTACATACATGGTATCCTGACTCAGGTAAGCCGTAGACATCTGTCTCTTGCCAGACAGATAAAAATGGAACTCGCAGTGCATTCCTCCTTGAACATCTCATTCCAAAGGTGCACCACCTTGAATCCAGCCACCTTACTTCCATTAGGTGACGTAGATTCAAATGGGGGAGTAAGTACAGGGGATCAGTTGTTTTACAACTCCCTGACTGACGAACAGGAGGCATTTGACACCGGAAACCAGCATGACTGTGTGGCCCTCATGGCCCAGGAAACGGCTGGGTTTGCGCATGTCACAGACAAGCCCCTGCAGAACCCCCAGTTTGAGCTGTTTGTGGATGGATCGAGATACCTGAATGACGAAGGAAGGTTTGTAACAGGTTTTGAAGTAGTCACACTGAATGAGATACTTGTACAAAACGACTGCCGACACACATGTCAGCGCAGGAGACTGAGCTCCGTGCTCTAACTGAGGGCTGTACGATTGCAGAAGGTACCACTGCTAACATCTACACTGATTCCAGGTACGCCTTTGGTACTACACACGAGTATGGACCCATCTGGCGGTCCAGGAGCTTTTTCACGGCACAAGGCAAGCCCATTAAGAATGGTGTATCAGTAGGTAGATTAATGCAAGCCATCATGTTGCCAGAACAGGTGGCCATAGTAAAAGTTAAAGCACACACCCAGGGTCAGTCCATGGAAAGCAAGGGCAACGAGAAGGCCGATAGAGCAGCCAAGGCTGCAGCCCTGCTGGACAGAGAGGACCGTGTGTGCAGGGTTAGTACCCGGCTAAGATCCTGCCCACCTGAGGAGGACAACGGGGTACCTGCCAGCATTTCTTCTTTTGCTGCTTCTACCGAGGTGGTACTGCAGCCCACCAGAAGGGAAGAGGAGAGATGGGCCATGGCAGGAGGGAGGAAAGTGAAGAATGTGTGGATGATGAGAGACAGAGTGTGTTTACCAGCCGCTGCCTACCCCCATCTCGCTGTCCTAGCTCACGGGAAAGGGCATGCCTCTCGGAATGCCATGGTTTCTGTCATGGACAAGGTATGGTATGCTCCGGGGTTTGATAGAATGGCGAAGGCATATGTGAAGGCATGTGAAGTGTGCACCCTGCACAACAAGTGGTAAGAACCCCCCCCCCCCCCCTCCCTGGAAGTGCACACCCAGACCACTGTATCCCTTTCAGAGATTACAAATCGATTACATCCAGTTTCCCAAATCAAGCAGGTATGAGTACGTCCTTGTGTGCCTGGACCTGTCCAAAGCCACCGCACAATGCACAGCGACTAAACTTGTGTCAGAACTTGTATGTAGATTTGGGGTACCAGAGACAATTGAGAGCGACAGAGGTACACATTTTACAGGTGAAGTGATGCAAGAGGTGATGTCAGCCCTTGGGGTGGAACAAGCGTTTCACCCCCCCATACCACCCGCAGAGTTCAGACAAGGTTGAAAGACTAAATGGTACGCTTAAGTTAAAAGAAGTGGTGTTTGGCTCTATGCCAAGATTGGGGCTGTATCATCCACAGGCCCCACAGCAGGGCTATGACAGAGTAGCCGGATATGTAAAGCACCTGTGTGACCAACTAACAATAACATAGAATCTAGTCTTTACTTCCATTCCAGACCCAGACAACTTAGAGGGATCACACTCTCTACAACCTGGAGACTGGGTGGTCATAAAGAGGCGTGTCCGGAAATCCTTAGGGCCCAGATTCAAGGGGCCCTATCAAGTCCTGCTGACCACACCTGCTTCAGTAAAAGTTGAAGGAACTGTTGCTTGTCTTGGGACTAATGGGACTTTTCACGCCCTGCTTTGCCCCCCCCCCCCCCCCCCTCATGAGAAGGAAAAATGAAGGACATTTTGTTTATTGATGGACTTTTTGGACTCCTCACTCCATGCTTCGCCCCTATGAGAGGGTGCAAAATGACAATGCCCAGAACCACTTTATTAGACACCACCAAATACTGGTAGATGGACTGAACACCGCAAAGGTGAAGGACTGTTGGACTTGCACACACACACCTGGTGCCACTAGTTTTCTATTCCTGGTTGTTCCTGTTCCGCCGAAAGAATTGCTTACATGGACAAATGAAAACTCAGAAACCTGGGATAGCTGGTGGGGTAACACATTTAGTTCTTTGAACCCTGCCAATTGGTTCTCTGGTCTAGGAGGGTGGTTCATGGGAATTTTACAAAGCATGCTTCAAGTAGTAATGATTTTGCTCGTCATATATGTTGCTTTAAAGTTAATCATGTCTTGTATCACATGTTGTAGTGAAAAGGCTTTTGCTAAACTTTAACCCAGATCGACTTTGGGACCACCACATGACTCTAGGAAATCTGGCAGGAGCTGGCACCACTCGGGTGAAGTACCTAGCATGATGGTGGACCCTATGTCCAAATGGGGGAATGTGAGGGGTTAATTTTAGATTTTCTCCTGTCTCAAATTAAATAAGAAAAATACATTTAATTTCTCTTCCAACTTACTCTTTATCTGTCTTCTTCTCACTATATGACCCTGAATCTTGTCTTATCTGTGCTTTCCCATGTCGTCCTGTTCTCTGTACATGTTCTGAGAATCTTATCCGAGGACATATTTTGCTTTGATACAACTGTCACCGAGCGTTGATATATTGTTTATGTAGGAGACATCTTTGAAAGAAATATTGTTCATTATAATCTCCAGATGTCCCGCAGCTTTGGACATGCGCAGTGATTAGATCTTACGCAAGCATTTCTGTTTCTATAAAGTTCTTTACTTTGCAAATAAACTCACTTCTTCTTTGGCTAATCGCATACCGTGTGGTCATCCATCTAAGTCGTCAATGAGTACTCATATCTAAGACTAATTCGGAAGCAGACAGCATCAGCTGAACGGTCGTTTTGACCCCTAACAATGTCCAACATTTCCACATACATTACAGCGAATATTGTGGCAATCTGCACTTACATGGCCGACCTCACCGCATAGATTACACTTTACCACCGTGCAGATACTTGCCACATGACCCACCATCCCACATTTAAAACACTTACGGGGCTGGCCAGGATAAAAACAGACACCCCTCTCCCTGCCAATAAAGAAGGAGTTGGGCAAATGCAGTGTAATGTTGTTATATTGGCGCAGTTTGACCAGCACCTTCCACCCACCAGTCCAGATGCCATCAGAGTCCCTGTTCTTGGTCAGGTCAGACACCAGGTCACAGTGCCTCTGGAGCCACACCACAATGTCCTGGGGGGGAACAGACTCATTCCAGAATATGACATTCACAGTAACTGTATCTGGCTTGGAAATTGGAATGAATATGAATTTATTTCACCCGTCTGTGTCCCTGAACTTGGGGAAGTTGGCCCAGAACCTATCCAGGTTGGACATGAGCTTAAAGCTGATATCGTATCCCTGCTGGTCTGGTAGATTAATCACTGCCAAGATGTCTGCTGGCACAAACCCCATCTGGTGGCAGAGGAGTTCTCGTATCACAAACCTCCTATCTGGAAGGTCTTCTTTGGCGCCTCTGTGTTTGAACCTCACCACATTTCGCCTCTTAAATGCCTGACCTGTGTAATTAGCACTAGAGGTTAAAGATGGCGCACCGCGGCTCCAGGCATTCCTGGTAGGATCCCGGCGGGTCTCACTGCCTGGGTTTACAGGGTGAGTGTCTGCTGACGGGGAAACCGTCACACCTTGTGTAGGTAGAAAGGGGAAATTCTGCACATCATTCTGTACATCGTCCTCAGACCAGTCCACCTGTATGTCATCTCCTGACTGTTCTATGTCCCACACAGACTGGGAGCTCCCAGCAGGTACATCAGTACAACCATCCCCAGTTGGTGTCCCTGCAGTAGAGCTCTGCTGTGTTACCTTATTGTCCAGCTGCTCAGCCGTGCTCTCTGGGACTTGTGGTACTTCTGCTAACTCTTGAGGCCCATGCTCCTGCTCAGGGATAGCTGCAGACATATTGCCCTGCTACTCAGCCGTGCTCTCTGGGACTTGTGGTACCTCTACTGACTCCTGAGGCCCATGCCCCTGCTCAGGGGGTAGCTGCAGACTCTTGAGGCTGTTCCTGTATTTTGGCAGGTTTGTATATCCCTCTTCCTTGGAATGAGAAGCTTGCTGGATTTAGTATGGGTCTTGTCACCTGCTGGTGGTCAATTGTGGAGGTAAGTTATTGATCTAGAGGTACAGAGGACCCGAATAGTGATTCACAAATGCGCCTTTGCACCATAAATCGTTCTTGGTTCCTGTATGTTTCAGTAAGCGGTCCCATTCTCTGCAGGATACAGTCTATCTCTGTGACCACGGTGGCGAGCTCCAGGCCGAGTGCATGAAGGTTCTGCACATAGCGAGCCTCATCATCTGGATTTACAGTCTTCATCTTGTAGATACAATCTATCTCCAGCTGCAGTAACTGCTTTTGTTTCAGTAACTTGTCCATTTTCTTCACCAGATCTGGGATCTCCTCTGCCAGCAGCAGATCAGGTGCCATCTCTCTTGCTTGCTGTCTTGGCTGAGGGGGCTTCTCAGGCTGTTTGCTGTCAGCAGACCCCTTCTGTTTTCCCATTACTGTTCTCAGGGATCCTCCACCGGCTGCAGTCTGACTGTCAGGTGCTGCACTTGGATTGTACCTTCCAACCATTTTGGGAATAATGGGGGATTTTACTGCAGACTTTGTTTGCATCATAGCCACAGACTTCCCATCACTTTTACTGCTCCCGCTGCCATACTGCGATCTTGTGCGGCCTGGGCACGCCATGCTGGTGACCACTTCATCCTGCTGCAGGTTTTCCTGCAACGTTTGCCTCTCCAGAGATGTTCTATGCTGTCTGTGTGCTGGAGGAGTCAGCTGCACACCAGCTGCATGTGCTGCGCTTTGCCTTCCCGCTGGGGCACCCACTGCATGTGCTGCGCTCTGCTTCCCGCTGGGGCACCCACTGCATGTGCTGCGCTCTACCTTCCTGCTGGGACGCCTTGTTGGCTCTGATTTACACCTTTTATATTTCCAATAGAAGTAACTTTTTCTACGTCACCTACTTGTGCAGGAAGCTGTGTGCCGCGGCCGGCAGACTGTGTAACTCCACTCTTCTTAGCTGCTTCTGATGTTTCTTTTATTTTACATACTTCCAATTCTCCATCTTCCTTCTTTGTACTTGTAGGACATCCATTCTCCCCTTCCATTTGCTCAAACACCTTTCTTGGACTTGTATCCGCACTTGAAAGCACTTTGGTATTGTCTCGCAGTGGCCCTCCCTGGGCTAGCTCCAGACATCAGGAGAATCACCAACACACAAAATCTCAGCTAGGAGGCAGTATTATAGTAGTTATATCCTTGTACATAGGGGGCAGTATTATAGTAGTTATATTCTTGTACATAGGGGGCAGTATTATAGTAGTTATATCCTTGTACATAGGAGACAGTATTATAGTAGTTATATTCTTGTACACAGGGATCAGTATTATAGTAGTTATATTCTTGTACATAGGGGGCAGTATTATAGTAGTTATATCATTGTACATAGGAGCAGTATTATAGTAGTTATATTCTTGTACATAGGGGGCAGTACTATAGTAGATATATCCTTGTACATAGGAGCAGTATTATAGTAGTTATATTCTTGTACACAGGGGGGCAGTATTATAGTATTTATATTCTTGTACGTAGGGAGCAGTATTATAGTAGTTATATTCTTGACCATAGGGGGCAGTATTATAGTAGTTATAGTCTTGTACATAGGGGGGGCAGTATTATACTAGTTATATTCTTATACATAGGCGGCAGTATTATAGTAGTTATATTCTTGTACATAGGAGCAGTATTATAGTAGTTATATTCTTGTACAATGGGGGCAGTATTATAGTAGTTATATTCTTGTACATAGGGGGCAGTATTACAGTAGTCATATTCTTGTACATAGGGAGCAGTATTATAGTAGTTATATTCTTGTATATAGGGGGCAGTATTATAATAGTTATATTCTTATACATAGGGGGCAGTATTATAGTAGTTATATTCTTGTACATAGGAGGCAGTATTATAGTAGTTATATTCTTGTACATAGGGGGCAATATTATAGTAGTTATATTCTTATACATAGGGGGCAGTATTATAGTAGTTATATTCTTGCACATAGGAGCAGTATTATAGTAGTTATATTCTTGTACATAGGAGGTAGTATTATAGTATTTATATTCTTGTACATAGGGAGCAGTATTATAGTAGTTATATTCATGTACATAGGGGGCAGTATTATAATAGTTATATTCTTATACATAGGGGGCAGTATTATAGTAGCTATATTCTTGTACATAGGGGACAATATTATAATAGTTATATTCTCATACACAGGGGGCAGTATTATAGTAGGTATATTCTTATATATCAGGGGCAGTATTATAGCAGTTATATTCTAGTACATAGGGGGCAGTATTATGGTAGTTATATTCGTGTACATAGGAGCAGTATTATAGTAGTTATAGTCTTATATATCGGAGACAGTATTATAGCAGTTATATTCTAGTACATAGGGGGCAGTATTATAGTAGTTATATTCGTGTACATAGGAGCAGTATTATAGTAGTTATATTCTTGAACATAGGAGGCAGTATTATAGTAGTTCTATTCTTTTACAAAGGGAGCAGTATCATAGTAGTTATATTTTTGTACATATGGGGCAGTATTATAATACTTATATTCTTGTACATATGGGGCAGTATTATAGTATTTATATTCTTGTACATAGGAGGCAGTATTATAGTAGTTATATTCTTGTACATAGGGGGCAATATTATAGTAGTAATATTCCTATACATAGGGGGCACTATTATGGTAGTTATATTCTTGTACATATTGGACAGTATTATGGTAGTTATATTCTTGTACATAGGGGGCAGTATTATATTAGTTATATTCTTGTACATAGGGGGAAGTATTATATTAGTTATATTCGTATACATAGGGGGCAATATTATAGTAGTTATATTCTTATACATAGGGGGCAGTATTATAGTAGTTATATTCTTGTACATAGGAGGCAGTATTATAGTAGTTATATTCTTGTACATAGGGAGCGGTATTATAGCAGTTATATTCTTGTACATAGGGGGCAGTATTATAGTAGTTATATTCTTGTACATAGGGGGCAGTATTATAGCAGTTATCTTCTTGTACATAGGGGGCAGTATTATAGTAGTTATATTCTTTTACAAAGGGAGCAGTATCATAGTAGTTATATTTTTGTACATAGGGGGCAGTATTATAATACTTATATTCTTATACATAGGGGGCAGTATTATAGTATTTATATTCTTGTACATAGGAGGCAGTATTATAGTAGTTATATTCTTGTACATAGGGGGCAATATTATAGTAGTAATATTCCTATACATAGGGGGCACTATTATGGTAGTTATATTCTTGTACATATTGGACAGTATTATGGTAGTTATATTCTTGTACATAGGGGGCAGTATTATATTAGTTATATTCTTCTACATAGGGGGAAGTATTATATTAGTTATATTCTTATACATAGGGAGCAATATTATAGTAGTTATATTCTTGTACATAGGGAGCAGTATTATAGTAGTTATATTATTGTACATAGGGGGCAGTATTATAGTAGTTATATCCTTGTACATAGGGGCATTATTATAGTAGTTATATTCTTGTACATAGGAGGCAGTATTATAGTAGTTATATTCTTGTACATTGGGAGCAGTATTATAGTAGTTATATTCTTGTACATTTGGGGCAGTATTATAATAGTTATATTCTTATACATAGGGGGCAGTATTATAGTAGTTATATTCTTGTACATAGGAGGCAGTATTATAGTATTTATATTCTTGTACATAGGGGGCAATATTATAGTAGTTATATTCTTATACATAGGGGGCAGTATTATAGTAGTTATATTCTTGTACATAGGAGGCTGTATTATAGTAGTTATATTCTTGTACATAGGGAGCAGTATTATAGTAGTTATATTCTTGTACATAGGGGCAGTATTATTGTAGTTATATTCTTGTACATAGGAGGCAGTATTATAGTAGTTATATTCTTGTACATAGGGAGCAGTATTATAGTAGTTACGTTTTTGTACATAGGAGGCAGTATTATAGTAGTTATATTCTTGTACATAGGGGGCAGTATTATAGTAGTTATATTCTTGTATATAGGGGGCAGTATTATAGTAGTTATATTCTTATACATAGTGGGCAGTATTATAGTAGTTATATTCTTGTACATAGGGGGCAGTATTATAGTGGTTATATTCTTGTACATAGGGGGCAGTATTATAGTAGTTATATTCTTGTACATAGGAGCAGTATTATAGTAGTTATATTCTTGTACATGTGGGACAGTATTATAGTAGTTATATTCTTTTACAAAGGGAGCAGTATCATAGTAGTTATATTTTTGTACATAGGGGGCAGTATTATAATACTTATATTCTTATACATTGGGGGCAGTATTATAGTATTTATATTCTTGTACATAGGAGGCAGTATTATAGTAGTTATATTCTTGTACATAGGGGGCAATATTATAGTAGTAATATTCCTATACATAGGGGGCACTATTATGGTAGTTATATTCTTGTACATATTGGACAGTATTATGGTAGTTATATTCTTGTACATAGGGGGCAGTATTATATTAGTTATATTCTTGTACATAGGGGGAAGTATTATATTAGTTATATTCTTATACATAGGGAGCAATATTATAGTAGTTATATTCTTGTACATAGGGAGCAGTATTATAGTAGTTATATTATTGTACATAGGGGGCAGTATTATAGTAGTTATATCCTTGTACATAGGGGCATTATTATAGTAGTTATATTCTTGTACATAGGAGGCAGTATTATAGTAGTTATATTCTTGTACATTGGGAGCAGTATTATAGTAGTTATATTCTTGTACATTTGGGGCAGTATTATAATAGTTATATTCTTATACATAGGGGGCAGTATTATAGTAGTTATATTCTTGTACATAGGAGGCAGTATTATAGTATTTATATTCTTGTACATAGGGGGCAATATTATAGTAGTTATATTCTTATACATAGGGGGCAGTATTATAGTAGTTATATTCTTGTACATAGGAGGCTGTATTATAGTAGTTATATTCTTGTACATAGGGAGCAGTATTATAGTAGTTATATTCTTGTACATAGGGGCAGTATTATTGTAGTTATATTCTTGTACATAGGAGGCAGTATTATAGTAGTTATATTCTTGTACATAGGGAGCAGTATTATAGTAGTTACGTTTTTGTACATAGGAGGCAGTATTATAGTAGTTATATTCTTGTACATAGGGGGCAGTATTATAGTAGTTATATTCTTGTATATAGGGGGCAGTATTATAGTAGTTATATTCTTATACATAGTGGGCAGTATTATAGTAGTTATATTCTTGTACATAGGGGGCAGTATTATAGTGGTTATATTCTTGTACATAGGGGGCAGTATTATAGTAGTTATATTCTTGTACATAGGAGCAGTATTATAGTAGTTATATTCTTGTACATGTGGGACAGTATTATAGTAGTTATATTCTTGTACATAGGAGGCAGTATTATAGTAGTTATATTCTTGTACATAGGGGGCAGTGTGAGGATATATATATATATTGCCATATGTTTTTTTTTATGCTTTATACCTATATGCAAGTTCTATTCAATTCCAAATAAGAAAAAACTTAATCTGTCGCCTTAACATCAGATATTCCAAGGCTTTGCAAGGCTGAGAGAGAAATGTGTCCAGAAATTCAGAGATGATACCGAACCAGACACGAAGGACGTGTACTTGGCTGTTTTTCCAGAGGCGCCATAGCAAGATATCAAGATGTGCATCTATGTACATAATTTTCACTGTCTCAGGCCGGAAATCCGGACTTCCCATATATGGTTATGAGCCCATCACCCCTTGCTGGTGATGGGACAAAGGGTATAAGATCTCATGTAATCTGTAATAAAGCACGGCGAAGCGCAGTCATGTCCCGTGTGAGGAATGATACCAGACCTCTGTGTGGTGTTTCTTTCTTTACGGCCGGCAGCGGGGCAAGTGGGGTGGGCCTGATTGGTGCTGTACTTAGAATTACCCTGACAAATGGCGCCCGAACGTGGGGCGGTAAAACCAGGAGCTTACAGCGCAATTCACCCGGATCCACGCCGCGGAGAAGCCGTCCTCCTGCAAACCGAGCCTGATCAACTCACAAGAACTCCAGGTAAGACCAGCATATATTTATGTTGTGTTTTACGCTGAGAGTCTTGCAGCAGGACTGACTATCTGTGGTTTGTGACCGGACAGGTTGGGTTAAGAGTTCTACACGGTAACTCGTGTGGGCTCCGGGTTTGCCGTCATGGACCACTGACCGTGATATGCGCACCAATCGGTCACCCGGAAACTAGTCTGTAGTCTATTTGTACTTTGAAGTCCGTAGCGTTTTAGCAATAGTGGAGGTTGTTTGTTGTATCTGCAGAATTTTTTTTTCTCTTACTTTTCATTTGGTCTCACAGACGAAGGAACCCTCCGTTTGAGTTTATTTAGTCGTTAATGGTTTAGCTGAGAGGGATGCACTCTGTGAGACAGGTCCTATAGACGAAGGAACCCTCCGTTTTAGTTTAGTTTAGTTGTTGATGGTTTAGCTGAGGAGAGGGATGCACTCTTTGGGACTGGTTCCATGGAAGAAGATGCCTTCGGTTGTTTTGCCATATATAAGGGGCTGACAATTCGGGTCAGAAGGATGCACTCTATGAAGCGTGTTATTATTATTGTTGTTGTTGTTGTAATATGCGTAAGACCTTATTAAAGAAGATAGAGCCCCTCAAGGGCTGCCGCTGTGTGGATGAATCTGTAAAATGTAAGAACACTTATGAAAATGTGTGACATCGACCCGCACGGTAGATTACAAAAATGGTGTCTGGGAGGGAGGTCTTTAGGACCAAGAGGCGCCTTGAAAGACCAAGGT
The DNA here is from genome assembly GCF_035609145.1 of Eleutherodactylus coqui. NCBI lineage: Eukaryota > Metazoa > Chordata > Amphibia > Anura > Eleutherodactylidae > Eleutherodactylus > Eleutherodactylus coqui. The sequence continues at coordinate 223,089,632 of NC_089839.1, forward strand.
TTGCTAGAAGCAGAGAGACAGTCAGAGAAAGTTAAGTATGTACACATTATTTGTTTAAGAAAGTATCCGTAAGTGAAATGTTGAAAAGTACAGTAAGTGATCAAGAGGGCGTCAGGAGAGTGTCTATTGAAGGTTATATTGGCAGCTAGGTAGGGAGAAAGTGCTGAAGGAACAAGCAAGTCGAGAAGAAAGTTACAATGCATGTGATTTGTTGGCAGAGAGAGGAAAATGTGTATAATACAAGATAGATAATAGATATATATATGTGTGTATATATGTATATACTGTATGTGCAAATAGTTAACTGAGCTTGCTTTTAGGGGAGAAGAGTTTTGTTGACATGTAGCTGCGAGCTTGTGTTTAGTCTTCAAGGTCAAGAGATAACGAAGCGAGAGAAAGAATGCAATAATAACCCTGGATAATATCTCTGCTTGCTGTAAAGGAATGAAGGCTTGAAATGAATTTAATTAATTATACTGTCTTAGTAGGCAGGAAATATAGCAATTTCTAAGGTATATTCTTACTTATACAGGGGTTGAAAATGAATGTTGCAAGGTCCCAGCATATGTGTTAATTATGAGTTCAAATGCAGGCAATAGTTTAAGCTAAAACAATTCAGTCTGTGTTTCATATTCGTAGAGAGATAACAGTTTGTTTTACAAAGGTGGGGGCTTTCAGACTTCACTTTTTGTTCAGGGTCAAATACAGAGAAAGAGAGACAAGGGGGGCAGAAAAATACCCACAGATTCTAAAATACTTCAGTGTTTAATACAGCATATAATAGCTTCAGTAGATAAGAAAGATAGAATGTCTCAGTCACTCAGCAAATTTTTTTTTCACATAATTTGTCAAAGATAGCACTCACCTCAATGTTTTTCAACTGATGTATGTATGTTTGTCAAACTTTTTTGTCTGTGCATCTGTATGTACTGGTACACCTTCAAAGGGGGTGACGGAGCAAACTTGAGCGCATGGATGGATGAGAGTTAGTGACCCGTGTTCGGGCTGTGTGGAATGTGTGATGCAGGTAATGACTGGGGATAAAAGTCCTCCCCATGCATGGGACTTTGCTTGGTTGAGATGTGGACGTGTAGACTGTTAAGCTGAAATTAAGCTGAGAAGAAAGACGCACGGAGCCAATATCGAAGGGGTGGAGCTAGATGATGTAATAGTACGTAGTAATGTTTCATCCCTCTTGTCCACAAGGGAGGGGTGAGGAGCTTGAGCAGCTAGTAAAAGTTTTTTGTTTTGTTTTTTCTCCTGTCTCAGATTTGATAAGATATTGCAGGCAGGATCAGACTAATAATGAATTCACTTAAAGGGATAATCACATTTCAAATATTAGTAGATGTTTTGTAGATTATTCTGCCCCGATATAACTCATGTCTGTTATTGGTGCTAACATCTTACAGGCCTTATCTGCATCCATCAAATCTTTTTACAATGTTATACTACCTTGAAACCGGGTACTATTCTTCCAATTGATTACCCTGTTTCAAAGGGGGGGAGAAGAAGGCATAGGTGATCTAGGTATTGCAAATCAGCCATTTTTAAATTTTTTGCAAGTCAGCCATTTTTAAATTCAGCCATTTTTAAAACTTTTTTGCAAGCCATTTTTAAATTTTTACATTTTTTGCAACAAGATTCTGATCTTTTTGAAATAGAATACCAGCCTGATTGTCTAGCAGTGATGCAACAAGAAAATTTAAGTTTTAAAAAAGTTACTGAAAGCCCTTGTTAATAATGCATATTTTGAGTTGTTTTTTATAGATGGTACCAGGGTGATTGACGACTCCACACTGGATATACAGTGGTTACACAACAAGATGTCCTAAAAAGCAGAACCTCTGCCTCCGCATGTCTCAGCACAAGAAGCGGAATTAAAAGCACTCACGGAGGCGTGTAGAGTGGCCACAGGTAAGACGGCAAACCTTTACACTGACTCCCGGTATGCATTTGGCATAGCTCATGATTACGGCCCAACATGGAAGGCCAGACAGTTTTTTACCACAGCAGGACATCCAATTAAGAATGATGCAGCGGTCTCATGGAGACTCTACTTCTACCTGACAAGGTGACCAGAGAAGCAAGAGGCAATGCCATCACAGGCCACACAGCAAAAGCAGCGGCCCTCAAGCCGTGGAAGAAAAGAAGAAAAGAAGAATTTGATAAAAACTTTGGTCTTTGATAAAAAAAAATTGGACTTTGACAAAAATTTGGACTTTGACTACACTTTGGACTTTGATAAAAACTTGGACTTTGATAATAACTTTGGACTTTGATATGCTAAAGACTTTACAGTTACAAGCCAGCAAGGAAGAAAAGGAAAAATGGACTAAAAAGGGACGGCATATGGTGAACAGTCAACAGCACTTGCCTACCACGGTCCCTGTGCCTCATGATGGCCCAGCTGACGCACGGAAAGACGCACCTCTCAAAGCAGCAATGATGTCGATGCTTGAACAAGGAGGGGTGGCTCCTGGGTTTTCTGTAGCTGCTGCATCATTTGTCCAATTTTGCATGATCTTTGCCGTAAAGCAACAGGGCAGAAGTAAAATTTGCCACATCACACTTGCCTAGACCACTCTACCCATTTCAGGGATTGCAAATTGGCTACACTAAGCTCCCACTTGTTGGGAAGCATGAATATGTGCTTGTTGTTGTTGATTTCTTTTCAGGTTGGAGACCTACCCTGTTACCAAAGTAAATAAGCAGGTACCCACACAGAAGCTCATGAATGAGGTAATCCGCAGATATGGGGTACCGGAAGTGATTGAGTCAAACAAAGGTACACACTTCACAGGTGAAATAATGCAACACATCATGTCTGTTTTAGGTACATTCCAGGCTTTTCACACACCCTACCATCCGCGGAGTAGGGGGAAAGTAGATCCAAAAGGCAATGGAAGAAATGGGCAAATTTTGAATTGAGTGTCTTCTATTAGTTTTTCTTTTTCTCCGGAGGGTACATGCCACAGTAGCTGAGTTTGGGGAATGATTTTCTTGTTAATTTTGTCATAGGTCCCTCCAAGGAATTGTCAATAATGTATTCTGCAGTCTCTGCTTTTCTCCCAGGTCCTACAGATGAGTGTCACTATCTGAAATCAGGTGACAGGGTCTATGTGAAAAAGTTTGAGCGAAAAACCCGGTTTGAATGTCCTTACCAGATGTTGTTCACCACCCCAACTGCAGTCAAGCTTGAAAGAAAGTCCACTTGGATCCACACTTCGCACTGAAAAAACTAATGATCCTGCATATCCTTTACATGCTATAATGTGGTACAATTCCTCTAACACACACCTTTGACTACTGTACACTAGCCCCCTGTTTCAGAACAAATTAATACAATGAAATGTGCAATATGAAGACTACACTGAGGGTGAGAATCCAACACCGCATCGTGCTAAGAGAGACGTTGACGCTCCAGGTGGTAACTTTTATCCACATGTACACATAGATACAATAGGAGTGCCAAGGGGGGTGCCAGATGAATTTAATTCTAGAGATCAGGTTAAAGCAGGTTTTGAGTCCTTATTTGCTATTGGCACTCTTAATAATAATGTAGATTGGATGAATTATATCTATTACAATCAGCAGAGGTTTGTAAACTACACCAGAGATGCTTCGCAAGGGTTAGCTGACCAGTTAGGGCCCACTGCATCCATGGCCCTAGAGTGGCCCTGGATATGATTTTAGCAGAAGGAGGTGGGGTATGTAATTTCCTGTTTGTGTATTGTCCCTTTAATGTGACCAAAATTTCCCTTGTTTGAAAAAAGATGAAGAGCCAGTTCCGATAATGCCAACCAGGTACGTTACCAGAAAAATGGAGAGATGGACTAGTACTATGCCTGCCCCGGTCTCCTAAGATGGACTGTCAGTGGACTTCCCATTTGCCTAGGGAAAGTGCAGAAGACCTTAGGTTCCGGCGAGGGCACACCCTGCGGGGTGTTCACTCGTACAGATAGAGGGTATGGATACCCGGAAATAAGCCCAGGGAATCCATGGCCTCCTTCTGAGGTGAGGTAGGGATCCCTCCCTTTTAGGAGTAGGGACTTACGGGCAGTGGAGAAACCCTGACGCAAGGGAGAGGCGACCGAGGAAGAGTGCGAGGCCTGGTACTTGATCTCCATATTAAGTTTTTTAGGGGGGTTTGTGAGGATATATATATATATATATTGCCATATGTTTTTTTTTATGCTTTATACCTATATGCAAGTTCTATTCAATTCCAAATAAGAAAAAACTTAATCTGTCGCCTTAACATCAGATATTCCAAGGCTTTGCAAGGCTGAGAGAGAAATGTGTCCAGAAATTCAGAGATGATACCGAACCAGACACGAAGGACGCGTACTTGGCTGTTTTTCCAGAGGCGCCGTAGCAAGATATCAAGATGTGCAACTATGTACATAATTTTCACTGTCTCAGGCCGGAAATCCGGACTTCCCATATATGGTTATGAGCCCATCACCCCTTGCTGGTGATGGGACAAAGGGTATAAGATCTCATGTAATCTGTAATAAAGCACGGCGAAGCGCAGTCATGTCCCGTGTGAGGAATGATACCAGACCTCTGTGTGGTGTTTCTTTCTTTACGGCCGGCAGCGGGGCAAGTGGGGTGGGCATGATTGGTGCTGTACTTAGAATTACCCTGGCAGCAGTATTATAGTAGTTATATTCTTGTACATAGGGGGCAGTATTATAGTAGTTACATTCTTGTACATAGGAGGCAGTATTATAGTAGATATATTCTTGTACATAGAAGCAGTATTATAGTAATTATATTCTTGTACATAGGGGCAGTATTATAGTAATTATATTCTTGTACATAGGGGGCAGTATTATAGTAATTATATTCTTGTACATAGTGGGCAGTATTATAGTAGTTATATTCTTGTACATAGGGGGCAGTATTATAGTAGTTATATTCTTGTACATAGGGGGCTGTATTATAGTAGTTATATTCTTGTACATAGGGGCAGTATTATAGTAGTTATAGTCTTGTACATAGGGGGCAGTATTATAGTAGTTATATTCTTGTACATAGGGGGCTGTATTATAGTAGTTATATTCTTGGAAACAGGAGGCCATACTGTAGCACCTGTATTGTAACACATAGGTTCCTATAATATTGCAGTTGCTCCTTTTAGTATTATAAGCAATGGACTTTAGGTTATGTGGCACCATAAGTGACAGATCAGTAATTCATACCGCTGTGGCTGTAAAGCAAATTTTCTCTAGATCCAACTACTGTGATTTTAGCCTTTTTTTCTCATCTCTTAAACCAACATTTCACTCTCCTCCACCTCTATGTCCCCTGTAGATCTGACCTTCTCTAAGGCCGACACTTAACAATCCCAGTTCATTAGCTCTGAATGGGTCGGGTCAGAATTATCCACTTGTCTTCATCTTACATCCTGATTGCAGTGCCTCGTTCTTTCCCATAGAAGGTGTGCTGCAGAGAACTTACAATAAGAACCCATAGCACGTCAGCTATTACCTTAATCCGAAGATTAGAGAGTATAATGGAAGCAGCAAAGTTTGAATGGGTTCTTAATCGACTCGTGGGGATACAGAAATGATTTGATTCATTTATAATTCATAGGGAATACTAAAGAATCCTAATAGCATTTGCTAAGGATCCATTAATTCATAATTACAGAAAGCCTCTGTTAGCTGTCAGCACGAATCCCCCATCTTGTCAACCTACTTTTTAGGTCGTCTAGAAGATGTCAAGTTGTCCTATTTCTACAGGTGACTCACTGTGGAGAGGTTTCACTGTGGAGAGGTTTCACTGTGGAGAGGTTTATCATGTAGTAGATGCCCATAACCACTCAGCTAGAGAGAGAGAAGAGGGTTATGTTTCCTATAGACAGGGACACCTATAAATGTGGCTGCTTTTTGTAATGTTTCTTGACACCCCCCCCCCCCAATCCTGAGATAGAAGAGACCAATGTTATTTGCACCCTTGTATTCTAAGAGAGACAGATGGTGCCTAAGCTTTGTCTGGTACCTCCTTTTTTATTCTAAGAGAGACGCATGGTGCTTAAGCCTTGGCTTGTACCCCCTTTTTTGATTGCTACTAATGAAGTATCTATGAAGAACAGAAGCCCCGCCCATGAGGAACGGAGATAGGTTGAGTTTAAATGGTTTGTTAAGTTTTAAACTATTGATGCCATATCCACAACATAGGTTATCCATAGCAGATTGGCAGGGGTCTGTGGTCTGGGACTCCCACCGATTATCTGTTCACTTGACCATTGCACTCGTGTACTCAGCTGATTTCTGCAGGAAGCAGAGATCTCCATTCCTACTGCAGTGGCCATGCTTAGAATTGTATGCTAAATTCCTACTAAAATGAATGAGAATTTTGTCGCCAAATTAAAATCACTGAAAAAAGGAATATATACTGAAAAGAATGCCAGAAAGCGGCCATTTACTTACCAATGTACTTATACAAGAGGGTAGGTGGAAACACCACATAACTCAACATGCAGACAGCCAAACTGCTAAATGAAGGAGCATTACACAAGTGTAAGGTACTGATGAACAACCACTCACACACCTTCCTTAAACTGGGGGGGGGGGGGGGCGGGGGGGGGGCTTAGCACTATACTTGCACATAGATAAAGCACACGTAGTGCACCATGCAGGCTTACAACCTATTAGTAACACCATATTTTAGTCCACCCGGCAGCCCTGCACCTCATAGGTGAACCCCACCAGCACGCCTTCAAAACCAAGCTGCATGATACTGATAAATGCAAGGTATTGCTTAATATTTTGGCCCATGGCAAGGGTCCTCATTGGTATACTTTAACTATAGCCCCAAGCTAGTATAGCCCCAAGCAGCCACCGCCCTCAATATAGGTGATGAGCTGCTTCCTTCCACAGGATTAATTTTCGCTGGATGTTCTCCTCGTTTACACCATTCTCAGTATACTCTCCACACCAGTACATAAGAAAACCCCACGTGGTTGGCAGTGAAATTCTGGCCCCGGCTAGTCTAGCACCGATGAACAGGTCTTGTTGGAAGTTGCTCAGATCACTGGCTTTTCATATCTAAGGCCATCAGCGGGAGTCCGCAGCAGAATCCAGCTCTGACTACGGCCGGCGACCCGGCGTACCTGCTTTCTCTTGTATCGCAGATGTCCTGGACACTTGCCGTCCCGCGGCCTATCTGTAATGTCAGTTGTGGATGGACTGCGGGTTGGACGGCCTCCACTGACTTCAACAACTGTCCGGTGCAAAATAGAGCATGCGGAGATGTTTCTGCTGCTCGCAAAATCGCAGTTTGTTTCCACGAGTGTAAAGGAAAAAGCGATATTTACATACCTTCAATGCATGCCATTTTGCTGCGAATCCTCCGTGAGGACGCCAACTGCGGATTCCACAATGAAAATCCGCCCGTGTGCAACCTGTCTAATGTGGATTCATACTGAAACTACTCCATGGAAAACTTGTCACATGATTTTATGCCGCACTCCAGGGTCACGGGAATAACATCCATACAGGAAAGCGCCAATTGTGAGAGGGTGGGGGGCACTAATAATGTGCTGGGGCTTTTATAAAGGGGTCATTCAGTGTACCTAGCTATCAAATATCTGTCTTGTAACTCTCAGATCTGTCACATCTGTCTGTATCTCTTGCTAGACCTATTTCATATTAGGAGAATATATCGGAGTGGGAGCAGTAGGCTAGTGATCGGTGAGCTGTAGACTACAGCAGGACACGGCGATGTAATATCCCGCACGTCGTATTCAGTCGTTCAGTTTTAAATGTCTTCAGATAACTCTCAGCGAGAGATTTCGCAAACGGCGCAGTGGCCAAATTGGAGCTCTCCCTTATTCCCCACTCCCCGGGGGAAGAGAAATGTAATCGTCCCAGCTCCATCTCCTGTTGCTTTCTTGCAGAAAACCTATTGATTTCTGCCTTGAGAGGTACACGTTCTAAACACCTCTAATTCACCCTCCCCCTCCTACAGAAGCTGAATCATTGATTTCGCCTTTTGGTGAGAATTTGTATCTAATCGGTTCCAATATCACATCATCAACCGGTAATGGGCGAGGGGCTGAGCCCGCATTGTTCTTTCATGCAGCAGCTCAACAGACAGTATCACACAGAATAGCCTTAGATACATGAACAGCCCCTTTATTCGACCCCATCCAGTAGAGCTTTGGACTCCGTTGACCTTCAGATCCGCAGCATTTTGTGTAGATTCCACTTCGTTCTACCAGGAATACAATATCTATCGAACATAGTATTTGCTGAGGGTGCTTATATAATAATCTCATTATTGACCAGTAGGTATTTCTTCTTGGCTTCGGTCTTATTGATTCTGATGCCGCCTTTAGACATCTGACATTGTGATAAGTCACCTGGAGGATGAATCCTGCGCGCTTCTCGCTGACACCATGCTATGATAACACTCTAATTCATTTCACGGCGGGTGGTGATACATTTTCTGATAAATGACTATTGTACTTTGGAGTCTCCGCTCGCCCCCTCTTTTTTAAGCGTAGGCGCCCTTCATGCAGATCCGCAAACAAATTGCGTATTTTTCACCTGCTAATATTCTTCATTAACAATGCCCGGTGATAAATGTGCTCCCGCACGCCCTTCATTAAACTGACACCACCAGCAGTTTGCAGCTTTCTAGAACTTCGGTAAAGTTCTTAATTGCTTTGCATCAAATGTGCTCGAACCGTATGTTAGACAGCAACTGCCTGCTTACGAGACGTCTCGTTAACGGAAAACCAGTCATCAGACAAGCAGAGGTGATTAAGAGACAGCAGCATATAGCAGCAGCGGAAAAACGCACTGATATACAGTTTTAGGGACCTCTGACACGAGACAGAATCATGCGCAGAACGCAGCGTATTTACGGATTTTGTCAATTAGTGCAGATTTTGGTGTGTCTTTAAAGGGGTTGTCCCGCGGCAGCAAGTGGGTCTATACACTTCTGTATGGCCATATTAATGCACTTTGTAATATACATTGTGCATTAATTATGAGCCATACAGAAGTTATAAAAAGTTTTATACTTACCTGCTCCGTTGCTAGCGTCCTCGTCTCCATGGTGCCGACTAATTTTCGCCCTCCGATGGCCAAATTAGCCGCGCTTGCGCAGTCCGGGTCTTCTGCTCTCTTCAATGGAGCTGCTCGTGCAGAATGCAGGCTCCGTGTAGCTCCGCCCCGTCTCGTGCCGATTCCAGCCAATCAGGAGGCTGGAATCGGCAATGGACCGCACAGAAGAGCTGCGGTCCACGGAGGAAGAGGATTCCGGCGGCCATCTTCACAGGTAAGTATAGAAGTCACCGGAGCGCGGGGATTAAGGTAAGCGCTCTGGTAAGCTTTCTGTACGTCCCTGCATCGGGGTTGTCTCGCGCCGAACGGGGGGGGGGTTGAAAAAAAAAAAACCCGTTTCGGCGCGGGACAACCCCTTTAACTCCAGAATACGTTCCGTGGAACATCTTGTGGAATTTCTTGCATTTTTCTCTGCAGACTTTGATTGTGGAATTCCATCTCCTGTATGTTAGAAATCCGCGACGACAATCCCACAAGACGTCCCGAATTCCGCAGCAAGAAGCTTTTATAATGCAGAATTTAATCTTGCGGTTTTAAAGTAATGGCGCACCGATTTTAAAAGGTGCGGAATTCAAGCCTCATAGGGATAATATTGTGACGCAGAAATGTCCGTGCGGATTAATTCCAGGTCGCTTACTGCAAATTTACGCGGCTTTCAAATCGATTTAACGTCTGCACAACTTTGCAGGGTAGCAGGAATTTTAGGCCACATGCTTATGGGTGATCCATATTCCACATGCATCAACCCGCAACAGAATCTGGCTCTGACCCCGGCTGGTGACTCCGCGTACCTTCTCCTCCTGTATTGCGGATGACCGCGGACGCTTAGATTTTTCTTTTAAATATTTGCATTTCCTGCACCATCTTTAGGCGATGACGCGGATATCCACAGCTTTTCCACAATATCAATTGCATAGGGGCTGTTGGTTGGACCATTGACTTCAATGAAAGCAGCCTGCGCGGCGTCCGCACAAAAATAGAAAATGCTGCGATTTTAAATCTGCTGGTGGAAATCGCAATTGGTATCCGCTTGTGTGAGCAGAGATGTGAAGGTTCTATTTTTTGAGTGGGTGCAGGATACTGTGGACCGTCTGCGCGGGTTACGAATGCGGATTCCACTCCAGCCGTGTGCAGGCGGCCTAATGCTAAGGCTACACAACGATGTCTCATGTGACTTGCTGTCACACGACTGTCTCAGAGTTGCAATTTGGCAGTTAAAAAACATGGCGAGTGCGATATTGGGCTGTGAACCTCGGCCCAATATTGCAGTTGCCAACGTGCGATTTCCCGGTGGATGCGAGGCGTTTTTGGGTCAAACACATCACATTGGGGAAGTATCAATCCTCTGGTGTGGCTAAAAGACATGGCGGAGGATCGGTAAGTGTTTCCCATTGTTTTCAATGGGAAACCTCACATCGCCCTGCGCGCACCTCACATGCTGTGGGATGCATTCACCGGCCCCATTGAAAACAATGGGTGATATGTTCTAAGAGAGCGCCCAATGATAGGACATGCCACAATTTTTACCCGCACCGTGATGCGATGCAGGAAAAAAAATCGCTCATGTGTATGAACCCAATTCAAAAGAATGGGGTTCACATTGGTACATTTCGCAACGCACAGATCTCACACGATTTTCTAGGCCGTGTGAAAGCGACCTTAGGATGCCTTCACTTACAATATCTGACCAACTGCGATGTGTTCAGATACCGTGCATGAAAAAAAAATATTGCTTTCAACGTGTTTATTGACATAAGCGATTTTTCTCTCGGACTGAGGGCAGAAGAATGAAAAATCGCTGCGTTCCTGTTTTTGTGTCTGAATCGCCCATTATGTCTTATGCAGCAGAAAATAAAATCACACAGCACTCGCAATGAAACGTGATTTCCCGCGCAAAAATTACCTGCTGCGAAGACGCAGCGCATTTTTCTCACAAAACACGTCACACTCACAGCAGAAATCACAGGCTTGCAAGTCTGAGGTTTTCAGACCGATATCGCACTCGCTCGTGTGAATGCAGCCTTTTATTGAGGTCTATGGTGGAATAGTCCCGTACAACTTAGGACCAAAAACCAACCGAGTTGGATATTCTGCGATTCTGCTTTGCCGCGATTGTATTTTTATTTCCGGCCGCCCTAGACTGCGACCGATAGCGGAGTTTAGCATATAGAACAAACCCCGCTTGAAAATCGCAGTGCTTTCCAGGGCTGCGATCGGCTGTCTGAGTGGTGCAGTTGAAAACAATGAAGGCGTTATACCATGATTAGCGCGGTGCTAAAAAGCGTCGCACCAATCGCAGTAAAAAATGTCTGTGTGAGGGAGGCCTAATACAGAGTGTAAGTACGCTCGTGTGAATGAGCCCAAAGAACGAAGGCAGGAGGAGGACGATGCATGTAGCTCCACAAGGCGCTGCTGCTTATGAAGACAGTTATCTGGCCGGGCGGACCTAAAGGACGAGATCGTCATCCGTCTACATCCACTGCAACCTGGCGGCCGGCACCATGTGCAACTGCACAGGTCGCATGTAGCTAAGACACGCCATCATCCTAGGTCAAGATGAACAAGGGAGCAAGGTCAGACTGGCTTTGGGAAAAGACTACTGGAAGCCAACGGAAAATAGCCCTACGATCCGCCAACTCAGATAACTCCGCCACTTTGCCGTAATCTGCAGCCATGGAGACATAGAGATCTGCATAGGAGCTGCACAAACCAAATTCATTTTTAATCGTAAAACCTTATTTTTGATACACCAGAGCAATAAAAAAATAGTTACAAAAGTCTACACCCCCTTTAATGGTGGCCCTGCAATATTGGCTGCATTGGAGTCCATCATAAATCAGTGTAATGTTCCCCGAAGAGCAGAGCGGTACAATATCAATGAGCCTCGTTCCAAGTGTGATCAATTAATGGTGGCAGGACAAGAATGCAGTTTGCATTGAAATTCGGGCTAGTGTAATTATCTCCCGGAGACCAATATCTTGTCCGTCAACATGATTAATATGATTATAAAGCTGTTAAGAAGCCACATTGAGCTGTGTCGCTGTCACCTCACTTGAAGTGACAGCTGGATAAAGGCTCCCTGCCAGTTCCCGCTCAGGTGGGGTTTCCGCCTGATTAATGGCGTTGGGACGCTGCCTTCATCTGGACGCCGTGCCATGCAATAATTATTTATAATCCTCCTGTAATGAGGGAACTGGAACCGAAAGAAAATCCTGGGGCCGCGGGAATAAGACGGAGCCTCCTTAAGGCGGATGTCATTATTAGAGGGATGTGCTGCGGTTCTGGAATGGATGTGGGTATTTGCCCCCATAAGCACGCGGACCCATCCTTTTTTTTTCATTTTCATTTTTTTCTCTCCACTTTCAAGAAATCTTAGGCCTCATGTCCACGGGGAAAATCAGGCCTGCCGCGGATTCTTCATGCAGAATCCCGTAGCGGGTCCCTCCTTTCCGGCGGACATGAGGCCAAAAAAGAAGATTTACTTACCTGTCCGGACGCTGCGGATCTTCCCTCCGTTGCGGCCAGATCTGCTTTCTTCGGCCCGGCGGATGTGTGGTGGATATACTGCATGCGCCGTGCACTCTTTTTTTTTTAACTCCTGCTCTCCCACGCTCCTGCGCCAGAGAGCAGGAATTGAGCTTCGGGTGTGCCGCGGATCTGGACCGCTTTCATAGGCTTCAATAGAAGCCTGCGAGAGCCGTCCCTGCGGGAGACCCGCACTAAAATGGAGCATGCTGCGGGTGTTTTCCCGCACACGCAATCCGCGCCTCAGGGAAAAATGACATCCACAGGTATTTAATTACCTGCGGGTGTCCAATGCATCCCTATGGGGCGCGGATCACACGTGCGGGACACCCGCTGCGGATCTGTCCCGGTGGACATGAGGCCTTAATTCTCTTATTTATCAATCGACGTAGCTGTATGAGGGCTTGTTATCTGCGGGACGAGGGGTATGTTTTACTGGTACTCTGTAATGTACCATATAATATACTGCACCATCTTTGGGGGTCTTGTCTCTATGGGGTACACACTGCAGCAGAAATGACATGATACCTTTATTCTGGGGGTCAGTACGATGACTACTATCCAAAATGTAAAAGTTTTTTTTTTTCAGTACTACTTCTAAAAAACAAAATCTCTTCGGAAAAAAGTAAAATTATTTTCTGCCGCCATCTTCTGTTTGCCATAACTTTTTTATTTTCCCTTTGACATAGTTGTGCGAGGTCTGGTTTTTGTGGGATGTCATGTAGTTTAGATTGCTACCATTCTGAGGTACATACAATGTTTTGATCGCTTTTTTATTAAAAATGTTTCTTGTAGACGCATGGCTTGATAGGCAAAATATTGTGATATTTTAATAGTTTGGACTTTATCATACATGGCGATATCAAATATCTGGGTTTTGTTAATTGATTAGTTTTTTTTTTAATAAAAGAAAACATTATTTAAAAAATGGGAAAAGGTTTTTTTTATTAACTTTATTAAGTTTTTTTAACAGTTTAAAGAATAAAAACATGAAATCTTTTCTTTACACTTTTAATTCGTCTGCACAGAGCATTTGAACTTGTGATCATTTGATTGCTCGTACTTTATGTTGCAATACTTCAGTATTGCAGTATATAGTACAAGCAATCAACAAGCAGTTTTACTGGTGTATGGAACTGCTTATCCCTGTGTATTGTCGCGTTTTCTGCTTACATATGCCTGCGCATGTAGAGCATAGTTTATCCACGCTGTCCTGCACTGGCTTCCTGTTTTCTTCTTTTTTTTAATTTTGCTTCTCGTGTCTCCTAGCAACATGCGTAAAAAATGTCAAACATACGCAATGTAATTGCATACAGGCTGTGTTGCAAACGCACCCACAGAAAGCAATAGGGCTCTTATGTATGTAATACATAGTAACATAAAGCATACTGGGTTCTAATGTTAAAGGGGTTGTCCCGCGCCGAAACGGGGTTTTTTTTTTTTTTTAACCCCCCCCCCCCCCCCCCCGTTCAGCGCGAGACAACCCCGATGCAGGGGTTAAAAAAACAACCCGCTCAGCGCTTACCTGAATCCCGGCGGTCCGGCTTCTTCATACTTACCTGCTGAAGATGGCCGCCGGGGTCTGCTCCCTCCGTGGACCGCAGCTCTTCTGTGCGGTCCATTGCCGATTCCAGCCTCCTGATTGGCTGGAATCGGCACGTGACGGGGCGGAGCTACAGGGAGTCGGCATTCTGCACGAGCGGCTCCATTGAAGAGAGCAGAAGACCCGGACTGCGCAAGCGCGGCTAATTTGGCCATCGGAGGGCGAAAATTAGTCGGCTCCATGGAAACGAGGATGCCAGCAACGGAGCAGGTAAGTATAAAACTTTTTATAACTTCTGTATGGCTCATAATTAATGCACAATGTACATTACAAAGTGCATTAATATGGCCATACAGAAGTGTATAGACCCACTTGCTGCTGCGGGACAACCCCTTTAAGTGTATAACGTATGCACTAGAGATGAGCAAGTATACTCGCTAAAGGCAATTGCTCAAGCGAGCATTGCTTTTAGCGAGTACCTGCCCGCTCGAGACGGAAGGTTCGGGTGCCGGCGCGGAGGAGCGGTGAGTAGCGTCAGTCAGCAGGAGGGAGTGCGGGGGAGAGAGAGATCTCCCCTCTGTTCCTCCCCGCTCTCCCCCACAGCTCCCTGCCCGCCGCCGGCACTTAAACCTTCAGTCTCGAGCGGGCGGGTACTCGCTAAAGGCAATGCTCGCTCGAGCAATTGCCTTTAGCGAGTATACTCGCTCATCTCTAGTATGCACTAAATATACGCAAGTGAGAGTGGAACAATAAAAATCAATACACTTCATTGACATAATTTACCATGTATTATGAGTGCGTAATACACATTGCAAATATGCTTGTGTGAGCCCGGCCTAAGGGTGGTTTCACATCACCGCAGGGATTCCACTTTCCTGCTCCATTCGGAAAGCGCATTGACTATATTGGGACCCACTTGCTTTCTGCCCAGCTAGCTGCCCGCCTTTTGGGCGGAAGAAAAAGCGCTGCATGCTGCACTTTTTCTACCATTATTTTCAGCTGGATCTGCGACTGAACCTCCGACACAAATGTGCAACCACCCTAAGACGTGTCCTATTTTTTGGGTCCCTCAGAGCGCATCACCCATTGTTTTCAATGGGACAGTCAAAGACATTGCATGCCATGTGATGCGCACGTGAGTGTGATGTTTCCCATTGAAATCAATGGGAATCAATGGCTGATCCCCTGATGTGCATGAAGCAAATACCAGAGGATTGGAATTTCAGAGAAGTGATGCGAGGCGTCATCCACGGATTAAATGCCTGTTGACAAATGCAATATCAGGCTAGGTGTCTTCACCCAATATCGCGCTTGCCTAATTGAAGTTATCCTCCACACAGGCGAGCATAATATTGAGCCCAATATGGCGCTCGCAAATGTGTGTTTTTATGTGGAAACGAGGCATTTTTCTGGCAAAAATGCCCCCCATCACTTCTGTAAAGTAGTGATCCTCCGGCGTGGCTTTTACACACGATAGAGGATCGGCAAGTGTTTTCCATCGTTTTCAATGGGAAATATTGCATCGGACCACATACTGTACACGTATTTACAGTCCCAATGAAAACAATAGGAAATGCGCTCCGAGGGACGCGGAAAAATAGGACATGCCGCAATTTTTCCCTGTAGCGCATCGCTCATGCCAATGACTTGAATGGGGTTCATATTTGTGTGAAATTTTCTCGCCCGCGTAAAGCCGGCCTAAAAGAGATGGAAACACTAAAGCAGAAAACTTCGTAAAAAACAACATTTGTGTCAGTCTCAAAACCTCTGGCCAGAACAGTAAGATTAGTGAGCGAACATCAAACTTGATAAATCCAGGAAGATGCTAGAGGGCATGACGGAAACTGAAGAGACCCCATTATAGTCAATGACATCCGGCGCCGGTTGTTTCCATCATTAGATGGATCGGGGATTCTGGTTTCCTGCTCCCTTGACAGGGCAAGAAAAAGGAAATCATATAGGTGATGTGACAAGCCTGAGTGATCCCTTCGACTAAGACCTTGTTCACACAGTGGATTTGACCACAGACCAGATGTGGAATCTGAGAGATTCCACACCAAATCCGCATTAAAAAGTGTTTTCTATTTGAATGGTACTATATTATAACTCGCTCTTATACCGCACTCTCCTTCCTCGTGACACGTGCTTCTCCGCCCCTTGCTTTGATCTTTGGTTCAATTAATACTTTTTTCTTGTGTCCACTAAATGACATAATTGCATGAAATGAGCGCACCGATGAATGATGGAGGCGTGCAGGAAGTGAACGCAGGACGCGCTGCAGAGCATCTTCCACTCTGCTGCATCAAGGTGTTATTACTGTCTGCATGACTTCAGTAAATAAATTTCCATTACCGCGGACGGGGAAGTGTAGAAAAGCAGCCGATTACATTTGTTTACATTAGAAGAGATTCCCTCGAGGCGGTCCCATTACTTTATTCAAATACATCAAGGTCAGCGTGCATCTGTCGGCGAAGCCTCACTCCTTCATAGTCTCAGAATAGCGCACAGGAAAACTATGGAAATCGGGAGACAGTGAATGCAGGAAAAGTGTCCTCACCTGATACTCTCACTGCTGAGGATTTGCTACAATTTACCCAGTCTAGACAAGCCTCTGTAAGCAGAATACAACAGCAGGTCAAATCTCTCTCCTGTCCTTAAAGCGTGTTGCAATGTATCAGTGCAGGTAAAATGTATCAGTGTGGAGTCCGGGATATAACAATGTATCAGTGCAGGTAACATGTATCAGTGTGGAGTCCGGGATGTTACAATGTATCAGTGCAGGTAACATGTATCAGTGTGGAGTCCGGGATGTTACAATGTATCAGTGCAGGTAACATGTATCAGTGTGGAGTCCGGGATGTTACAATGTATCAGTGCAGGTAACATGTATCAGTGTGGAGTCCGGGATGTTACAATGTATCAGTGCAGGTAACATGTATCAGTGTGTAGTCCGGGATGTTACAATGTATCAGTGCAGGTAACATGTATCAGTGTGGAGTCCGGGATGTTACAATGTATCAGTGCAGGTAACATGTATCAGTGTGGAGTCCGGGATGTTACAATGTATCAGTGTGGAGTCCGGGATGTTACAATGTATCAGTGCAGGTAACACGTATCAGTGTGGAGTCCGGGATGTTACAATGTATCAGTGCAGGTAACATGTATCAGTGTGGAGTCCGGGATGTTACAATGTATCAGTGCAGGTAACGTGTATCAGTGTGGAGTCCGGGATGTTACAATGTATCAGTGCAGGTAACATGTATCAGTGTGGAGTCCGGGATGTTACAATGTATCAGTGCAGGTAACATGTATCAGTGTGGAGTCCGGGATGTTACAATGTATCAGTGCAGGTAACACGTATCAGTGTGGAGTCCGGGATGTTACAATGTATCAGTGCAGGTAACATGTATCAGTGTGGAGTCCGGGATGTTACAATGTATCAGTGCAGGTAACATGTATCAGTGTGGAGTCCGGGATGTTACAATGTATCAGTGCAGGTAACATGTATCAGTGTGGAGTCCGGGATGTTACAATGTATCAGTGCAGGTAACATGTATCAGTGTGGAGTCTGGGATGTTACAATGTATCAGTGCAGGTAACATGTATCAGTGTGGAGTCCGGGATGTTATAATGTATCAGTGCAGGTAACATGTATCAGTGTGGAGTCCGGGATGTTACAATGTATCAGTGTGGAGTCCGGGATGTTACAATGTATCAGTGCAGGTAACATGTATCAGTGTGGAGTCCGGGATGTTACAATGTATCAGTGCAGGTAACATGTATCAGTGTGGAGTCCGGGATGTTACAATGTATCAGTGCAGGTAACATGTATCAGTGTGGAGTCCAGGATGTTACAATGTATCAGTGCAGGTAACATGTATCAGTGTGGAGTCCGGGATGTTACAATGTATCAGTGCAGGTAACCTGTATCAGTGTGGAGTCCAGGATGTTACAATGTATCAGTGCAGGTAACCTGTATCAGTGTGGAGTCCGGGATGTTACAATGTATCAGTGCAGGTAACATGTATCAGTGTGGAGTCCGGGATGTTACAATGTGTCAGTGCAGGTAACATGTATCAGTGTGGAGTCCGGGATGTTATAATGTATCAGTGCAGGTAACATGTATCAGTGTGGAGTCCGGGATGTTACAATGTATCAGTGCAGGTAACATGTATCAGTGTGGAGTCCGGGATGCTACAATGTATCAGTGCAGGTAACATGTATCAGTGTGGGGTCTGGGATGTTACAATGTATCAGTGCAGGTAACATGTATCAGTGTGGAGTCTGGGATGTTACAATGTATCAGTGCAGGTAACATGTATCAGTGTGGAGTCCAGGATGTTACAGTGTATCAGTGCAGGTAACATGTATCAGTGTGGAGTCTGGGATGTTACAATGTATCAGTGCAGGTAACATGTATCAGTGTGGAGTCCGGGATGTTACAATCATCCCAGACAGATATTTGTCTAGGCTGTGTTTGAACACTTCCATTGAAGGAGAACTCACCACCTCCCGTGGCAAACTGTTCCACTCATTGATCACTCCTATTGTCTAATATCTAATCTGTGTCTCCTCCCTTTTAGTTTCATCCCATTGCTTCTAGTCTTTCCTTGTGCAAATGAGAATAGAGCTGATCTCTCTGCACTGTGACAGCCCTTCAGATATTCGTAGACCGCTATTAAGTCTCCTCTCAGCCTTCTTTTTTGCAAGCTGAACATTCTCAGATCCTTTAACCGCTCCTCATAAGACATGATTTGCAGACCGCTCACCATTTTGGTAACCCTTCTCTGAACTTGCTCCAGTTTGTCTATGTCTTTTTTTAAATCGGGGTGCCCAGAACTGGACACAGTATTTCAAATGAGGTCTGACCAAGGAAGAGTAGAGGGGGATAATTACCTTATGTAATTTAGACTCTATGCTTCTCTTAATACATCCCAGAATTGTGTTTGCCTTTTTGGCTGCTGCATCTCATTGTTGACTCATGTTCAATCTATGATCCATTAGTATACCCGTCTTTTTCACATGTGCTGCTGCTTAGCCCAATTCTTCCCATTCTGTATGTGCTTTCATTTTCATTTCATTTGTCTTGCCCAGATGTAGGACTTTGCATTTCCCCTTGTTAAACACCATTCTGTTAGTCATCACCTACTGTTCAAGCTCTTCTAGATCTTTTTGAATACTCTCTCTTCCCTAGTGTTAGCTATCCCTCCTAGCTTCATTCAGCTGTAAGAAGGCATCCAACTTTCTGATACATTTCCTGTTTGAATTGCTGTTTTCAAGATCTCTACTTGCTGTCAGTGAATGGGAACATTCTGAATTGCCTACAGAGGATGAAAGCTTGTATAAAATGAACCCTTCCCACAACTGATTGTTTGTTATAGTTAGCCATTCCTTTCTGTGTTGCATGGATCTTGTCCTGAAGTTTTGTTACAATGTATCAGTGCAGGTAACATAGTAACATAGTAACATAGTAACATAGTAACATAGTATGTAAGGCCGAATGAAGACATTGTCCATCTAGTCCAGCCTGTCTATCCTACTGTGTTGATCCAGAGGAAGGCAAAAAACCCCAAGGCCAGAAGTCAATTAGCCCTTTTGGGGAAAAAATTCCTTCCCGACTCCCTAATGGCAATCAGACTGTTCCCTGGATCAACCCCTAATAGTTCCTACCTGCCTATATACCAGGATTGACACTTAACCTAATATTTATATCCTGTAATATCCTTCTTCTCCAGAAAGACATCAAGTCCCCTTTTAAACTCCTCTATGGATTTTGCCATCACCACTTCCTCCGGTAGAGAGTTCCACAGTCTAACTGCTCTTACAGTAAAGAATCCCCTTCTATGTTGGTGATGAAACCTACTTTCCTCTAATCGTAGCGGATGTCCTCTTGTTACCGTCGTGGTCCTGGGTGTAAACAGCTCGCGGGAGAGATCCATGTGTTGTCCCCTCATGTACTTATACATGGTTATTTGGTCACCTCTTAACCTTCTTTTTTCTAGAGTAAATAGTCCCAATTTTTTTTTTTTAAAACATTAGATTTTTTTATTAATTTTAACAAACATACAAGTCATTGGTACATAGTAGCATAAGAGATTTGCACATAATCAACGAATATTTAGTATCAGATTCAGACTGTGCTATTTGTGTTAGTATTTTGATTAAGTTACTTTACTACAACAATTGGTAACATTCCACAACTTTACAGTCAAAATATGTAACTGGTATGGTAACCACTCTGTGCTATATAGGGTAGTACTCTATTGAGATTTTATTGCACATTCTTATATTGTGGTTATGGTATAGTCATGTACTATTTTCTATAACTTACACTTAGCGTAATCGTTGTGTTCCTCTAACAACCTGTATTCCACACATATTTTGCAACGAACATATAACATATGAACAAACTCAGTAACAAGGCTTCACGCATCTGTATGATTCAACTGTTACTTTTTTAAGGATATTCTCCAAGTCTCCCAGGTCTCATTAAATTTTTTGGTGTTCTTATTCCGGAACGCCAACCATTTTTCAAAAATATATTGTTCGTCCATACGTCTTTTAAATTCTTCTATGTCTGGGGGTAATGGATTTTTCCAGTGTCTTGCTATTATGGATTTGGCGGTCATTAGGGAGTGAGCAAGTACATATCTTATCTGTTTAGGAAACGTTTCCAAGCCCATCAGCAATATATACATTTTGGCGTCTTTAGGTATGTAGCACTTCAATGTGCTTTGTAAGAACATGGTTATGTTTTCCCAATATACTTTTAGTGTTGGGCAGGACCAAAAAATGTGTGATAATGTGCCTTTTTGGCCGCAGCCTCTCCAGCACAAACCATCTCCCAGGTTCGATCTATTGTATAAAAGTGATGGGTTGTAGTACCATCTTAGGTTAATTTTGGTTTGTACTTCTAGTATGTTAAGTCCCATAGTGGATTTTGTCATTAACGTATTCGAGCTGGACCATTGATCCAGAGGTATCTTTTCTTTGAGTTCTAGTTCCCAGTTCGACATGTATGTTTTTTTTGTCATTGCTTTGTTGTTGGTTAGTATGTCATAATAGTCTCTTGTCTCCGATTTACCTTCGAGAGGGTTTGTGAGAATTTTCTTAATGATTGTGGTCGGGAGTTTTACTTTGTGTAAGGGTTTCTCTCTTAAGAGAGAGCAGATTCTAAAGTATGTAAATTTTTCGCTCTGCGGGAGGCCATAGACAGTACTTATTTCTGTAAAGCTTTTAATTTCTCTCTTGGATGTTAAGTCCTCTACGTATCTGACTCCTCTAACGCTCCACGGTTTCATATCACAGTTAGGTAAAAATAGATTGAGTGTCTCGATAGGTATGCGAGGAAATTCCGTTTCATCGGATATGCTTATTTTTTTAGTAAGTTCTTTCCATGTTTGGATCGCGGCTTGTAATGTAGGGGGAATGTTTTTAAGTTGGGTGTCTATGCTTTTTGGGAATATTAAACCGTCTATTGAAGTAGCAAGCATTAGTGCCTGTCCAGGTAGATCATTTATATAGCTTTTTTCTACATTGGGCCAGCCTACTGTGTTGTTGGTCCTGATTAATTGTCTAGTTTGGTTTAGTATATTAGCTTCGTAGTATGCCCTTAGATTTGGTACTCCCGCTCCTCCCTTTTTCCGGTGGAGTGCTAATATTGACAGGGCTAAACGTGGTTTCTTTCCACTCCATAAAAAGTTGTTTAGTTGTTTTTGGAGTTTAGAAATTGTAAGCTTGGAGATAATAAGTGGTAAGGTTCTAAAATGGTACAGGACTAGTGGGAGGACTTTCATTTTGTAGGATGTGATCTTGCCCATCCACGACAGTTTTAAACCTGATAAATGGTCAATTACTTTCTGGGTGGAGTTAAGCAGTTTGGGGTAATTTTCTAGTTCTATGTCTCTGGTGGATGGTGTCAACGTTATTCCCAAGTAGGGTATGCCTTTTTTTTTCCACTCAAAGGGAAATTCCGCCCGTATTGCATTTTCTAGGTTTGTAGATACCCCCAGACCTAGAATAAGGGACTTGTCTATATTCAACTTGTATAGAGATACATTACTAAATTGGTTGATTATTTTACATGCCATTCTTAAAGATTCTAGGGGGCGGGTCAGTGTCAAAATGACATCGTCAGCGAATAATCCTATTTTGTATTGTCTGTGGTTTATTGGAATTCCCTTTATTTCAGAGGAGGTGCGAATTAGTTCTGCTAGTGGCTCTATAGCCAGCACGTACAAAATAGGAGACAATGGGCAACCCTGCCTTGTGCCATTCGAGATTGATAGGGGGACCGACAGGGTACCATCCACCAAAACAGTGGCTGTGGGGGCTGAATACAGGGCCCGGACGGCACTTATCGTGTTTTCTCCAAAACCAAATTTTTTCATTGTCTCAAAGATGTACTCCCAATGGACTCGGTCAAATGCCTTTTCGGCGTCCAGGGCCAGCATTATTGACGGCACCTTAGATGTTTCTATTGAATGTATTAGATTTAGAATTTTCCGTGTGCCGTCCGAGGCCTGTCTCCCCTTTACAAACCCCATTTGGTCAGAGTGTATTATGTCTGGGAGTATGTCCACCATTCTACGGGCCAACGTTTTAGCGTAGATCTTAGTATCGGTATTAAGTAATGATATAGGACGGAAGTTAGTTGGTGTATTTGGTTCCTTTCCAGGTTTTGGTAGGACTACAATTGTGGCCTGCAGCATCTCTTGTGGGAAGAAGCCTCTTTCTTTGATCTTGTTAAATGTGTTAGTGATATGGGTTGAAAGTTGAGGTAAGAAGTTTTTATAGTACTCTGCTGAATACCCGTCCGGCCCAGGGGCTTTCTGGTTCTTTAGGGATGCTATGGTGTCTATTATTTCCGAGACAGAGAACGGGGCGTCCAAGAGGTCCGTTTGTAAGGATGATAGCTTCGGTAGGTTAACCTTTTGCAAGAAAGCATTGATTGATTCCTTGTCTGGTTGTTTTGTTTGGGGATCATTTTTTAAGTTATAAAGTTTGCTGTAGAAAGAGCAAAAATTGTCTGCAATATGTTTGGGGTTCGATAGTTTTTGTTTTTTGTCCTGGAAATTCCAAATGTAGGGGATATTTGCTTTTATTGTTTTTCTTTTAATCAGATTTGCCATCCATTTGGATGGCCTATTAATTGCTGAATAGCTGTCCGCTCGCTGAGCAGTAATTTCTCTGTCAAAAACCCCTAGTAATGTTTTCCGTAGGGCCAGTCTCAATTTATGTAATTCGGTATGTGTGTTTTGGTCTGGGGAAACTTTTAAAAGGGATTCCTTCAGTTGTATTTGGGTTAGAATTTCATCTGTTTTTTTTGTTTTATCTCTTTTGTATTTGGAGCCTAGTTTTATTAAAATTCCTCTTATGTATGCCTTATGGGCGGTCCACACCATTGCTGGGTCTGTTTGTGGGATGGCATTGAATTTAAAGTATTCAGTTAATGCTTCTTGTATTTTTTCCCTGTATTTGGGAATGCTCATTAAATAAGTGTTATTCCTCCATGATTTAGTCGGTGCTCCAAGGCCCCTTACATTCAGTGTTGTTATGATTGGTGCGTGGTCAGACCAAGTAGCCGTCCCAACCTCCGCTTTTTGTATTGATGCTAAGAGTTTCCTCTCAACTAGACATAAGTCTATGCGCGAGAAGGATCTGTGTCTATTTGAATAGTGTGAGTATTCTTTTGCAGAGGCGTTGGAGCACCGGAACGTATCATAAAGCGCATTTTTGTGTAGCCATTCTCCCAGGGTGGCATTTCTTTTAAGTTTTGGGTTTGTACTGTCGAGTTCTCTATCAGGTACTAGGTTGAAGTCACCATTTATCATTATTGGACCTTCCGCTACTTGGTTAATTTTTTTTTTGAGTTTGTTAAGAAAATTAATTTGCTTTGAATTTGTTACATATGTGTTTACTAAGGTTATTTTTGTATTCCTAAGGGAACCTACTAAGATTAAATAGCGACCCTTCGGGTCACCAATCTGTTTATCGATGGTGAACGGAGCTCTGTCTCGGAATGCCACCATCACACCCGCCTGTTTTTTTGGGGCACAAGCAAATAAGACCTGCGGAAACATTCTATGGGACATTCTGCTTTTATCTACTTCTAACAAGTGGGTCTCCTGGATACACATAATGTCAACATTTTGCATAATTGCCTCTTTCCACGCAGATCTTCTCTTGAATGGCGAGTTCAAGCCGTTGGCGTTAAGCGATAGGACTTTCACCGCCATGTGGATGGTGGGTGGCGGCAAAGTTGGAGACTTGGGAATTCCTGTGATGCGCGAATGCCTGAGGAAACAAAATAACAAAAAAAAGAGAACCAAACAATATCCTCATTTTGTATAGGGCCAGAACACACGGATGCGTTTGGCGTGAGAGTCAGAATGTTGAGGATTAAACTGACAAATACAGGGCAAGTTAGAACTTGCATTTTTCGGTGGGGGGAGAAAAAGTTCAGCTGTCTTGAGCAGGCACTTCATGAGACGTTGTTTTGTATCTATTGGAGGTGAGGTCTTCTGAATCATTCCGGGGGTGAGGAGCTCCGGCTGGTGTGATGCTGGCGTCTGTTTTTTTCTGTGTTGGCGTTTGTATAGGATAAATTTTGCAGTGTAATTCCCCAAGAGTTTAGGGTGTCTGTCGCAGATTTAGGGTCTTGGAGGATATGGGTCCTTCCTTCTTTTGTAACTATAATTTTTGTGGGAAATCCCCATTTGTACTGGATATTGGCTTTTCTTAAGGAGGCAGTGATCGCTGCGAAGCTTCTCCTCGCTTCCAAGGTGGATTGCGATAGGTCAGCGAATATTCGCAATTCAGAGTATGGGTTTGGCAGGGGTTGGATCTTTCTTGTTGCGTTCATTAGGGCTTCTTTTGCGCCAAAATAATGAATTCGAGCTATAATGTCTCTGGGGTATTCCTCTTTAAGGAATTTTGGGCGCGGTAATCTGTGGGCCCTATCTATCTTGAATTCTTGCATTGGCGTGTTGGGAAGCATGGTCTGCATAAATCGTGTAATGTAGTTTACGATTTCCGCATTGGAGACATTTTCGGGTATCCCTCTTATTTTGACGTTGTTGCGTCGATTTCTATCCTCTAAATCGGATAGTTTGAGTTGCAGTTTGTTAACTTTTTCTTCTAGATCGTAGTGGGAGTCGATTAATGAGTTATGCGAGCCCACCACTTCCTCCAGTTTTTTATCATGTTTTTCTATTTTGTTGTTAATGTCCCGAATGGAGGAGTTTACTGTCGAGGTTAACATTGAAATGTCTGCTTGTATGGTGTTTCTCAGCGCCAACACTATTTCCTTTATATACAGCTCAGTCACCGGTTTGTTTGATGCAGTGAGGTTATCTAATTCTTTGTCGGCTCCTTTTTCATGGAGATAATCAGCTCCTGAAACACTTTCAGCATTTTGAGACATCTTCTGCCTCTGTTTTTCTGGGCTGCTTGTGGGGGTTCTTAGTGTGTGTGTAAGGGCCCCCTTGGCATTGTTTTTCCCCCCATTCACTGCTCTGTCTTTTGAGCCTCCCATTGTGGCTGCCTCAGCAGGGTTATCTGTTTCTCTCTCCTCCGCTATCACATGTAAGTGTTCAGCCTCCAGATCACTCTCAGCAGTCTGAGATATTCTCAGCTTCTGCTTTTCTGGGCTGCTTGTGGGGGTTCTCATTATGTGTGGCAACGTGGTCAGCGCCATTTTGGGTGCAGGGGGACCCTTGGCAATGTTTTTCCCCCCATTCACTGACCTTTCTCTTGTGCCTTTCGGTATAGCTGATGTGTGCTGAGAGCCTCCGGTGGCTCCGGCAGAGCTGTCAGATGCAGTCTCCTCTGCTGTGGTTTCTAGTGCAGAGCAGCTGTCAGTCACTTGCTCCCGGCAGGGCACGATCTCCTGTGCGGCCATTACAGAGGGAGACCCACGTGCCACAAAGAAGGACTCCAGCTTTGTCGGCACTGGTTTCGAGCCTCTCCTTCTTGCTGACATGCTGTCCTGGTAGGTTCGTTTATCTGCTTTTGCGGTTTTCCACCTCCAACAGTGCTTTTTATGGCTAGAAGTGCCTGTTTCCAAACGGAGCCTAAAGATTTGCTGCCGTTCCGGTGCCTCTCCAAGCCACGCCCCAAATAGTCCCAATTTTGATAGCCTCTCTGGGTATTCCAGTCCCGTCATTCCATGTATTAGTTTAGTCGCTCTTCTTTGAACCCCCTCAAGCACTGTGACATCTTTCCTGAGCACCGGTGTCCAGAATTGTACGCAGTATTCCATGTGAGGTCTGACAAGTGCCTTATATAGTGGGAGGATAATGTTCTCGTCCTTCGCCCCTATTCCTCTTTTGATGCACCCCAAGACTTTATTTGCCTTTGCAGCGACTGACTGGCATTGGTTACTCCAGTTTAGTCTATTATCCACTAATACCCCCAGATCCTTTTCCATATCACTTTTCCCTAGTGGTACCCCATTAAGTGAATATTTGTGACATCCGTTCCTCTTGCCCATGTGCATAGTCTTACATTTTTCAACATTGAACTTCATTTGCCATTTTTCTGCCCAAGCCCCCAGCTTATCCAGGTCCGTTTGTAGCCACATATTGTCCTCCGTTGCATTAATTACATTGTATAATTTTGTGTCATCTGCAAATATTGATATTTTGCTGTGCAGCCCCTCTATCAGGTCATTAATAAATATGTTGAACAGAGTGGGGCCTAATACTGAACCCTGTGGCACCCCGCTAGCGACTGTGGTCCAATCAGAGTACGAACCATTTATTACCACCCTCTGCTTTCTATCGTTGAGCCAATTTTTTACCCACTTACACACGTTTTCGCCCAGTCCGAGCTGCCTCATTTTGTATATTAGCCTATTATGTGGCACGGTGTCAAAGGCTTTAGAGAAGTCCAGATATACAAGATCAATAGATTCTCCCTGGTCCAGCTTAGAGCTTACTTCATCGTAGAAACTGATCAAATTTGTCTGACATGAGCGACCCTTCATGAATCCATGCTGGTGAGGAGTTATTCCCTTAATCTCCTTGAGGTACTCATCGATGGCGTCTCTCAGAATCCCCTCGAAAATTTTTCCCGTTACTGAAGTGAGACTTACTGGCCTGTAGTTACCAGGCTCACTTTTGCTCCCTTTTTTGTAGATTGGAACCACGTTGGCAATGCGCCAGTCCAATGGTACTACTCCGGTCTTGATAGTGTCTAGAAATATAAGGTATAGCGGCCTAGCTATCTCGTCACTTAGTTCCTTTAGTATCCTTGGGTGTAATCCATCAGGGCCCGGTGATTTGTCTATTTTAGTTTTCTTTAGACGCTTCCGCACCTCCTCCTGCGTTAGGTATGAGATATTTTGTGAGGGGTTCGTTTTATTCCCCTGCTCCTCGTGTGGCATTTCCTTTTCTTTGGTGAACACACTTGAGAAGAAACTGTTTATTAGATTTGCTTTCCCTTCGTCATCATCAATGATTTCTCCTGCATTGTTTTTTAAAGGGCCAGCGCTCTCCCTGCAAATCCTTTTGCTGTTTATGTAGTTGAAAAATAGCTTCGGGTTGTTTCTGCTCTCTTTTGCGATCCGTCTTTCCGCTTCCTCTTTGGCAGTTTTAATCGTATCTTTGCATATTTTGTTTTTTTCCCTGTATGATTTTAGCGCTTCTTCGCTGCCTTGTTGCTTTAGAAGTTTGAACGCTTTCTTCTTTTCGTTTATTGCCCCTCGTACCCTCTTGTCGAGCCACATTGGTTTCCTTTTAGCTGAGTTACTTTTATTTTTGAAGGGAATGAACTGCTCACATGAGGCGATTAGGATCCTTTTGAACTTTTCCCATTTTTCCTCCGTACTGATATTTTTGAGGATGTTGTCCCAATTAATGTTACCGATAGTAGTTCTAAGCTCATCAAATTTTGCTTTACTAAAGTTTAGTTTCTTTGTTACTCCTTGATAAGGCATCCTATTGATTGACAGCTGGAAGTTGATTATATTGTGGTCGCTGTTCCCCAAGTGCCCCTCAACCTGCACCCCCTTTATACGTTCCGGTTTGTTAGTTAGTACTAGGTCCAGAATGGCTTTCCCTCTTGTTGGTTCCTGCACAAGTTGGTTCAGGTAATTGTCTTTAATTACTCTCAAGAACTTATCTCCCCTGTGAGATTTGCAGGTTTCGTTCTCCCATGTTATATCTGGGTAATTAAAGTCCCCCATGATAATTACTTTGTTTCGTTTTGACACCTCCTCTATCTGCCTTAGTAGTAAGTCTTCAGTTTCTGCTGTTGCTTTTGGTGGTCGATAAAAGACCCCTATCAGGATTTTGTTGTTTTTTCCCCCCTGTATTTCTACCCACAGAGATTCCACCTGTTCGTCTCCTACCCCTATATCCTCTCGTAGCCTCGGCTTCAAGTTCGATTTGACGTACAGACATACCCCTCCCCCTTTCTGGTTCCTTCGGTCTCTTCTGAAGAGATTGTACTCCTGCAAATTCACCGCCCAATCGCACTTATCATCAAGCCATGTTTCAGTAATTCCGACCATATCATAGTTTTCATCAGTCATTCTCGCTTCAAGCTCGCCCACTTTACCGATCAGACTTCGTGCATTCGTGATCATACAATTTATTTCATTTTTTTTGTTTTTTAAATTTGTTTTGTTGCTATTCGTACTTATGGCTGATCTATCAGTTCTAACTGTACTAACCCCACCCCCTGCTCGTCCCCCATTCCCTTTGCTTGGACCCAGATCACTAATTACACTGGCTACCCCACTATTTCTCATTTTACCCTCCCCCCCAGTCCCTAGTTTAAACACTCCTCCATCCTTCTAGCCATCTTCTCCCCGAGCACAGCTGCACCCTCCCCATTTAGATGCAGCCCGTCCCTACGGTAGAGCCTGTAGCCGACCGCAAAGTCAGCCCAGTTCTCCAGGAACCCAAATCCCTCCTTCTTGCACCAACTCCGGAGCCACTTGTTTACCTCCCTAAGGTCCTGCTGCCTTTCTAGTGTGGCTTTAGGTACAGGTAGTATTTCCGAGAAAACTACCCTGGAGGTCCGCGCCCTGAGCTTGGACCCTAAGTCCCTGAAATCATTTTTGAGGGCCCTCCATTGACCTCTAATTTGTTCATTGGTGCCAACGTGCACCATGACTGCTGGATCCTCACCAGCCCCTCCCAGTAACCTGTCAATCCGATCCGCGATGTGTCGAACTCGAGCGCCAGGAAGACAACACACCGTTCGACGATCCCGGTCTTTATGGCAGATTGCCCTCTCTGTCCCCCTAATAATTGAGTCCCCCACCACTAGAACCTGTCTAGCCTGCCCTGCGCTCCCCGTCCCCGTCTCACTGGAGCAGTCATCCCCCTGGCGTTCAGAGGGCGTGTCGTGCTGCAGCGGTGCTGGCTCTGTAATGGCATCCCCCTCATCTGCCAATCGTGCAGACTTGTTGGGTTGTGCCAGTTCAGGACTAGCCTCCCTGGTTCTCTTCCCTCTACCCCTCCTTCTTTCTGTCACCCAGCTGACTGCCTGCTCCCCCTGCACTTCCGTACTACCATCCGCCCCCGCCTCTACCCCAGCGAGTGCCTGCTCAGTGAGCACCAAACTCCTTTCCATGATGTCAATGGCTCTCAGTGTTGCCAGTTGCCCATTTAGATCCAGAATTTGGGCTTCTAAATTTGCAACGTGCATGCATCTTGCGCAACAGTATGCACCCTCGATCGACTGATCAAGGACCGCATACATTGCACAAGTAGCACACTGGATGACATTGCCAGGCATGGAGCTCATCCTAATGGGGATCTACAATTTACTTGTGGAAGTAGTGAAGATAGCCTTGCTCACACTCCGCTCACACGCTGCCGCAACCGCTGTCCCGCTGCCGCAACCGCTGACCCGCTGCCGCAACCGCTGACCCGCTGCCGCAACCGCTGACCCGCTGCCGCAACCGCACCCGCTGTCCCGCTGCCGCACCCGCTGTCCCGCTGCCGCACCCGCTGTCCCGCTGCCGCAACCGCTGACCCGCTGCCGCAACCGCTGACCCGCTGCCGCAACCGCTGACCCGCAGCCGCAACCTCTGACCCGCTGCCGCAACCTCTGACCCGCTACCGCAACCGCTGGCCCGCTGCCGCAACCGCTGACCCGCTGCCGCAACCGCTGACCCGCTGCCGCAACCGCTGACCCGCTGTCACAGCCCTTCACCCGCTGCCGCAACCCCTCACCCGCTGCCTCTCTCGCGCAACCTCTTACCCGCTGACACTTATGCGCAAACAGTCAAAAAATTTTTTTTTTTTTTTTTTTTTCCCCCCCTCACAAACACTTAGACCCCCAGACACACACACACACAGAAGACACAACTAACCAGATACACAGAAGACACACAGCTCACAAACACACACAGAGGTAGATACTCAGCTCCTCCGCTCCTCCTGGTGACGTCACCCGCTGTCCCGGCGGCCGCTCACTCTGCCCTCCTGTCTCAGCTGCTCCGCTGAACTCCTGGTGGCCTCTTGGCGCCGGCTGCTGCGCTCCGGTCCCACTGGTCTCTCCTGCCCCCGCGCCTGCTTCGGCTGCCGCTGCCCCCGCGCCTGCTTCGGCTGCCGCTGCCCCCGCACCTGCTTCGGCTGCTGAGCTGCTCCGCTGTCCCCTTCAGCTCCCCGCTCGCTCGTGCCTCCGTCTCGTGTCGCTATTCCAGGTAACATGTATTAAAGGGGTTGTCTCGCGGCAAACCTCAAAATTTTACCTTACCCCATTCCCCCTGGCATAAAATAGCAAATTAAAGCGGTTTTTAAACCGCTTGCTACTTACCGATCCGACGAAATAAGGACTTTAAAAAATCTTCTCCCTAAGATGGCCGCCGGTCCTTTCCCAGGGATGCACTGCGGTTTCCTCCCATGGTGCACCGCGGGTCTTCTCCCATGGTGCACCATGGGCTCTGCGCGCTCCATTGCCGATTCCAGCCTCCTGATTGGCTGGAATCGGCACACGTGACGGGGCGGAGCTACGCAATGGCGCGTAGCAGGGGGCGGAGCCAGAACGCCGCTCGTGCCTGGACCGAGCAGAAGGGGAGAAGACCGCACAGCGCAAGCGCGTCTAAAAAAGCAAGAAGACATCAGAATTAGACGGATCCATGGAGACGAGGACGCTAGCAACGGAGCAGGTAAGTGAATAACTTCTGTATGGCTCATATTTAATGCACGATGTATATTACAAAGTGCTTAACCCCACTTGCTGCCGCGAGACAACCCCTTTAATCTGCAGTCCAGGATGTTTAGCTCACAGAGGATTGTCTAAACTGGATACACTGTAACAAAACCTCAGCTACAAGATGTATCAGGTCTGTATAGATTTTCAGCTTTTGTTAGGGCTCATTCACACAGGCATATTTACATTCCGCCCATATTTTTTCCTGCATGTAATTTGAACAAAACAAAGATCTGGTACCGTGTTAGGTAGTAGAGCAAAATGTGATTGTTCCCAGCAAGAGAAACCACGTAATCTTGTAGATATGATACCTTTTAATGGCTAACCAAAATACATGATGTAATAATAGGGAGCTTGCGAACCTCTCGGGTTCTTCTTCAGGCTTATGGATTGTATCTGAAGACGCATGGATATTTATTCACACTTATAACATACATACCTATGACAAGGCACAGATATGGATGTGATTGGTTCGCACTTAAAATGAATTCTGCAACAGCAAACAAACTTTTTTTGTCTAGGCACTGATAGCAGAGTGAAAGTTTTATGGTCCCTAGATTACTGTTGGGGGGGGGGGGGGGGGGGGGTCGGCAGGCCAGGAATGCTACAAGAGGTACACAAACATTTTTAGCTAGACACTGATTAGGGAGTGAAAGTTTATGGTCCTTTAATTACTGTTGATGGGGGTCTTATCTGAGCAATAGAGATGAGCGAACGTACTCGGTAAGGCCGATTTTGCAATCGAGCACCGCGATTTTCGAGTACTTCACTACTCGGGTGAAAAGTACTCGGGGGCGCCCCCGAGTACTTTTCACCCGAGTAGTGAAGTACTCGAAAATCGCGGTGCTCGATTGCAAAATCGGCCTTACCGAGTACGTTCGCTCATCTCTAGTGAACAATAAATGTCTCACACTTCCCATTCACGCATAAATCCTGGGGAATAATTTAACCCCGTATTCAGCGTGTCAAAAGTTGTTATCAATTTATATTCCCAAATTCTTCTGTGGTTTTGTGACTTTAAACCACCCTTCAATATCACAACTCTCATATCCCCTATGTCATGTCAACGGTTAGAGAAGTGCTCGGCCACAGGTAATTCTCTTTTTCTGTGTTTAATCGTGTGGCGATGAGATCTCATCCTGGCTTTCAGTTTCTGTCCTGTTACTCCAACATAAAGGCCCCCAACAGGACATTTGCTGCACATGATCAGGTACACATTGTTGGACGTGGAACATGTGAATGTCCCCGGGATCTTATAATCCTGCTGTATGTTGGGGATCCGTATCCTGTCCGCAGTCAGTACATGTGAGCAGGTCTTACAGCTCCTTACATTACAGGGATAAGTTCCTTTTTGTGTGTCGGAGGGTAATGCACTCCTGATTATAAAGTTCCTCAAGTTAGGAGGTTGCCTGTAACACAGAAGCGGAGGGTCCGGGAATATGATGTTCAGATGGAGATCCCTGTGTAGGGTATGATGGAGTTTCTTTGCGGTTTCCTTAGTACCTCTAGTTGCGGATTGTAGGTCACTACTAGAGGCACACGATTGTTTCTTTCCTTCTCCTTGTATTGGAGTAGTTGATTCCAGGGTATCCTGGTGGCTCTGGTGATTTGGTCATCAATTGAGGTGGGATAGTAGCCCTGATTTATAAATGTCATTTTAATATGGTATAGATGTTCCTCTCTGTCTGTTGGGTTGGAGCAGATCCGGTTATACCTGATGGCCTGGCTGTAGGTGATCAGTGCGCTTCTTGAGTGGCAGACCCCCAGCAATCTGCTATTGATGACCTGTCCTAATAGTTTTCACCTGGAACACCCCTTTAAATCCACACAAGGTCTCCCAGGCAACATTGCACCAGCGGCGTACAGAACGCTGCACCTGGCAGCAGCCAGGAGATGTACCTCGTCATCACACCCTCTACGGGCTTATTTATACAGACGAGAACATAGTGCGAGTTCTGTGCGTTCGTGAGGCACTTTGTATTAACCCATTATAATAATCTTTATTTGTATAGTGCCAACTTATTCCGCAGCGCTTTCAGGCATGGATAAATGCAAAACAATACAACAATTACAATGTGAGATACATTGGGTTAGACACAAATGGGTTGAGGGTGGTACAGGAGGTGCAGGGGGTGGGGAACACAGGCAATAGGAAATTTCATGTACAGATCATTTATTAGAAGGCAAACAGGGTGGAGCACCATAGGGAGGGGCGAGGGACTAGGTCAGGAGATTTGGTATGCTTCCCTGAAGAGGTGCGTTTTTAAGGCACGTCTGAAATTTCGTGCATCGGGAATTGTCTGGATGCCTTGGGGTAGAGCATTCCAGAGGATGGGTGCTGCTCTGGTGAAGTCCTGTAGGCGAGCATGTGAGGTTCGTATTACAGGGGTGTTTAGTCTGAGTGTGTTAGCTGATCGGAGTGAGCGGGCTGGGTGGTGTACTGACAGGAGGGAGGCGATGTATGCTTATGCCTCTTCAGATGCAATCCATAAGCCTGAAGAAGAACCCGAGAGGTTCGCAAGCTCGCTATTATCACATCATGTATTTTTGTTAGCCATTAAAAGGTATCATATCTACAAGATTACGTGGTTTCTCTTGCTGGGAACAATCACAATTTGAACAAAATAAACCCAATTGATTTGTATTGATGTATTCAGATTGTATTTTTCACATGACTTTCAGTTGTATGAAAAAAAAAAGAAAAAATCTCAGTATGTCCTAATTTTGTCTCTAATTTTTCAACCCTAAACCTGACTATCACTGGCTTCTCGTTCCGTGTAAATGCTACCCGCTCAGTGCTTCACATAGGTGAAGCGCTGAGTGAGAAGCCCACAATCCAGCGAGATAAGTCTCTCAGTGTAAACGCTCTGTACGAGCGCCAACGACTTAAAGGAGATGTCCCGAGGCAGCAAGTGGGTCTATACACTTCTGTATGGCCATAATAATGCACTTTGTAATGTACATTGTGCATTAATTATGAGCCATACAGAAGTTATAAAAAGTTTTATACTTACCTGCTCCGTTGCTAGCGTCCTCGTCTCCATGGTGCCGACTAATTTTCGGCCTCCGATGGCCAAATTAGCCGCGCTTGCGCAGTCCGGGTCTTCTGTAGTCTTCTATGGAGCCGCTCGTGCCAGAGAGCGGCTCCGTGTAGCTCCGCCCCGTCACGTGCCGATTCCAGCCAATCAGGAGGCTGGAATCGGCAGTGGACCGCACAGAAGAGCTGCGGTCCACGAAGGCAGAGGATCCCGGCGGCCATCTTCAGCAGGTGAGTATGAAGACGCCGGACCGCCGGGATTCAGGTAAGCGCTGTGCGGGTGGGTTTTTTAACCCCTGCATCGGGGTTGTCTCGCGCCGAACGGGGGGGGGGGTTTAAAAAAAAAAAAACCCGTTTCGGCGCGGGACATCTCCTTTAAGCGGTGATCTCAGCCCTTGTGCAGTCATTTAAACAACTGTCGGCCCGTGTAACAGTCATTAGTCCCAGCAGCTGAACAGTGCCAAAACTGGTGCTGGATGTGGCCTATGCCAAACCCAAAGAGCCCCGATTGACTATGAGGTCTGTATGGATTCTGTTATTCCCCCCCCGACTCTTCCTGGATGAAGCAGCGCTGCACTATTTCTTCCTGGACTTTCATGGAAATCTGCGGCGCAGACTCTGAGCGACTCCTAAGGATACAGTCACACGCCGTAATTTTAGCACATATTCCAATCAACATACTCTTATAATACAAGACCCATTGTTCCAGTGGGTTAATACATCACATAAATTCTGTTCGCTGCGCAAACGCACAGAACTCATGTGATTTTCTCGCCAGTGTAAATAAGCCCTAAGGCTGCTCATACATGCTGCAGCTCTCTGCCGCAGCCATCTGCAAAACTCCATCCATTGCCAAGCGGCACCTGGACTCATGTAACGAGTCCAGGTGCTGCCCGTCAATTCCAGATACCGCCTAGCGATGAGCGAAGATCCGCAGTCAGTTGTGGCAGCCTAAGTGATGGAAGGTGTGTGTACCTGGGCTCAGTATGTGCAGGATATATAGAGGCCTCAGCTGCTCATGAAGCAGTGATGCCAAGTACCTGGCGCAGCAGCTGGAACGCAGCGCCACCCGGGCACAGGGACAGCAACAATTACACCTGGAGTAAGTGCAGGATCAGTGTCTGGAGGGAGGTAATGGTGGAGGACACTCGCACAGACATCACATTATTATGGGTTACAGCAGGAAGAAACGTCTGCATCTGAAGAGCCACGTCACATCTATGGACGGACGGCTCGTGGGAGGGGGGAGCAGTCTGCGTCTTCAGGAACGCTTGATAATGAGCCACAGGATCCAAGTACATCATGTGTGATACTGTCTGCTGAGCTGTGTATCTAATCCCATCATGTGTAATACTACTGCTGAGTCAGTGTATCCAAGCCTAGCATGTGTGATACTGCCTGCGGTAGCAATGTATCCAATCCCAGCAAGTGCGCTACTGCCTGCGGTAGCAGTGTATCCCATGCCAGCAAGTGTGATACTGCCTGCGGTGGCAGTGTATCCAATCCCAGCATGTGTGATACTGCCTGCAGTTGCAGTGTATCCAATCCCAGCAAGTGTGATACTGCCTGTGGTGGCAGTGTATCCAAGCCTAGCATGCGTGATACTGTCTGCACTTGCAGTGTATCCAATCCCAGCTAGTGAGATACTGCCTACGGTGGCAGGGTATCCGATCCCAACTAGTGTGATACTGCCTACAGTGGCAGGGTATCCAATCCCAACTAGTGCAATACTGCCTTCGGCGACAGGGTATCCAATCCCAACTAGTGTGATACTGCCTGTGGTGGCAGGGTATCCAATCCCAACTAGTGCGATACTGCCTACGGTGACAGGGTATCCAATCCCAGGAAGTGTGATACTGCCTGTGGTGGCAGGGTATCCAATCCCAGGAAGTGTGATACTGCCTGTGGTGGCAGGGTATCCAATCCCAGGAAGTGTGATACTGCCTGTGGTGGCAGGGTATCCAATCCCAGCAAGTGTGATACTGCTTGCAGTGGTAGTGTAGCCAAGCCTATCATGTACTGTAATATTGCCTGCAGTAGCAGTGTATCCAATCTTCAAGCCTAGCAAGTGTGACAGTGCAAGTAGTGTATCCAAGCCTGGGATGTGTGCTACTGCCTACAGTGGCAGTGTATCTAAGCTCCAAGGCAATGAAATGTGATGCTGTCTGTAGTGTCATCCTATCTTAAGAACTACTCTGCACTACATGAAATGTCCCCTTTAAATCTGGCCGTGCCCCCGCAGCGCACGTCGGGAACACGCTGTATGTACGTTCAGGCTGCAGACGGGATATGACAACTTAACTAATTTAATTTCTTCTCCTGTAGGTTTCACTTACAGCAAATCGCCGGCTGGATTTACAATGCGCAGTAACAGTAGAATGGCGAGAATTACGCGGCATCGATTATTTATAGATCACTGCGTTGCCTCAAACTGCTTCTGCCCTACTTAACTGCCTGGAGCCGCGCGCCGTTGTCAATATGGTGGAGGAATGAATTAAAGGGCCGCGCTTGCTGCAGCGTCCACCTGGTGCGCTCGTCATGTCAGTGTGAAATGAGAAAGGTGCGAATTCTGGTTTATGGCCGGAGGAAAAGAAAATCATGTCAGCGAGGTTCTAGAAACGCGCAGTGCGATAATTACATTGTAGATCTCACCCAGCAACAATACTCAGATATTCTCATGTTTTACTATTTAACTCCTTCAAGACCAACATTATGGACAGGTCTTTTTTAATCAAGAGATGAGGAGCCCTGTACAGCAAGATTCAGGACAAGCAGCCGTCGTTATAATTTAACCCTGCGATGGCATGTTTCTGGACTCTGATCCGACACACAGTTGATTTTTTTTTGTCTGTTTATTATACTGAACCATTATAAAAGGATTTAGTAACCAGACCGCTTACATGAGGCCGGGGAACTGTAAACAGAAGGCATAAAACCACCCGCCCTATAATAGCTCCTGTAGAAAAACTAAATGAGAACTATAAAAGAGGTAAAAGACAAATAAAAAGGACACAAAGCAAAAACAAAGGCATAATAGATAGTGTGATACATTGTAGCAGAGGTAAGCAATATAACCGCAACACTGAGACCAACAGTCATGTTAACCCTTTCCAATCCATTTATTTTTTCTCACCCATTCTCCCCAGCTCCAAATAAATTGTAGCTGGGGAAAATGGGTGAGAAAAAATAAATTTTCCCTGCACCCTCCTGAACTGACAGAGTTCAGGAGGGTGCAGGTGCTCACTGCACCGTGGAGGGACCTGCTTACCTGTCAGGCGTCTTCCGCATTCTCCTTCTGCCCCCCGGCTCGGCGATCATGTGACCGCTGGGGTCAGGTGGCACCTGGCGGTCACATGATCACCGGGCCGGGAAACAGAAGGAGAATGCGTAAGACGCCGGTCAGGTAAGCAGGTCCCACAGTGCAGGCTCCCGGCTCGGAGTTCATGTGACCACCGAGGGTCAGGTAACTCCGGCGGTCACATGATCGCCGGCCGGCCGGAATCTCTATGCATTACATAGCGCTAATTGAGTGCTATGTAATGTGTAAAGGAGAAGGCAGAAAGGGTTAAGAACCCTTTGTGCCTTCTCCTAGGGGGTCCTCGATGGGGACCAGTGCACAAGTGTATCTGCACCCGATGTGTCTGCCGATCGGGTGCAGATGCACTCCTGCACTGCAGTGTCGGGCCTGCCCCGACATTGGAGCTGTGGAGGGAAATGATGATGTCGGGGCAGGCCCGACATTGGATTGGAAAGGGTTAAAGCTACATGTTAGCTTGTGAGTTACATCCTGTCTAAGAGCCGCTTTCACAGGAGCGACAAAATCGTGCGATTTTTCTCACGATACAACGGTGCTCCAACATTTGTCTGTAGTCTTCAACCAACGCTTCCTGGTTAGGGGTTTCAAACAACCCGCCTCTAGGAAGCGCAGGCTCTGATTGGTGCTAAAGCGCCATCACTCAGCCACTCACTGCAGCTCTCAATGAACCAATCACAGCCATTGCATTGAAGGGCTGTGATTGGTTCATAAAACACTGCAGTGATCAGCTGAGCCACAACACTCAGCCAATCCGAGGCAGAGCTTTCTGGAGGCAGGATTTTTGTCCTACCCCCACCACCACCAGGAAACGCTGGCTAAACACTACAGACAAGTGTACCGGAGCTTCGGGAGAAGTGCGGCAGAGCGGACAGAACCTGTTAGGTAATTTATTGTTTTTTTTTTCAATGCAGATAGGGCTTATTTTCGGGGCAGGGCTTATGTTTCAAGTACCCTAGAAGACCGATATTGCCACGAGATTATACTCCAGAGCTGCACTTACTATTCTGCTGCTTGTGACCAGACACCCCACCATTCTACATCTCATGCTGAGTAATAAGCTACATATGGAGGTGTAGAATGTGCCTCACAAGTGGCAATGAGAGTTTACGGGCAAGTAGATCTCAAAATGTCCCATTGTGGCTGGAATGTGCAGGAAAAAGTGTTGGTGTCCAACATCTTGAATTGGTCCGTATTGCTGAAATCTAGGTAAGCACTTGTTGATGGGCAAGTGAATTTTAAAAAAAGCCCCCGGAAAGCGCCGGACACTCATAGGAGCCGGTGTGGTTAGAAGCATTACTGCCGACGTGAAACTTTTTGGGTTTTTTCGAACAATGCCCTGCCAGCTTCTTTTCGGATGGCTCCGGGAGAGGTCACACGGGCTCCTAAAGTTTTTGCTTGTCCTAACATATAGAATACTCTGCTCAAAAGAAATGTGGGGACCATTAACTCTTTCCAATCCAATTTGTATCCTCGTTGTCCTAGGGGGCTTATTCTTTTTCTTCGGTTATACAATGGCGCTATATGCTGGCTCAAGCCAGTACTGCATGAGCTGACACGTTGGATAGGCTCTGACAACAGAGAAGCTGGCAATATACAGTAAGGGAACCCCAACAGACGTCTTCCAACATTGGAGCTGTACAGCCTTAAATCATAATGTCTTCAGACGGAAGACAGTGGATTGGAAAGGGTTAAGCATCTCCGTATAACCCAAAGTCACTGATGCTACTGAGATATCAATCTGTCCATTTAGGAAACAGACGATTGTGAATACATTTCATCTGCTTTAGTGCAAATGAAAGTGTGTGATTTTAGTGTTCCTTTTAATTTTTTTTGAGAAACGTATAATATTTGGTCCATTGCGGTCTGAAAATAGGAAGACGTTTTAAGCCAAACTACATATGAATGTCTTGATTTTTGCTTTCTGACCAGACCTTCCAAGGTCAAGAACATGGACATTTCCCACCCATATGTCTATAGCAGGTAGCGGAGAACTTCAGCCTAGTCGGGTTGTTCCTTGGTCTCCACATGTGGTGCCTCAAGTTGAGTCAGATTTGCCCGATGCAAAACCTTCTCCTGCAGGAGTTGCTCTTTAAGTCCATAAAAAGCCTCATCGCGCTTCTTGGTCCATCTCTCTTCTATGGACTCTGTTGCCCACCAAGGACCTCCTGGATTCTTAGCTCTGTGATCAGCGGCCTCCTGGAGGATCTCATTTAATGGCTTTGCAAGATCCTGGAAACCGCTGACAAACTGCCGATAATAACTACAGAAATCAACGTAACACTGAAGCTCCGATACGGTACTTGGTTTTGGCCATTTGGCTAATACTCCTTTTTTTTCATCGGAAATGGCGATTCCTCTTTCGAAGACAAAGTGTCCGGCGTAGCTTACCAGTGGACAGCAAAAAAGGCTTTCATCTCTGTAGATTGTGAAACCCATACTTTCCAGCCGTCCAAAAACTTTATCCAGACATGAGATGTGTTCAGACAAGCAGTTCGTGAAGACGATGATGTAGTCCAGGTAGACCAATAGCTCCACCATGTTGAGGTCACTCAGTATGCTCTCCATCAGCTTCTGGTAATCGGCCAGGTTCTGACAATATCCCGGTTGCATTCTTTCACATTCGTAGAAGCCGTACGGGCGCACAGTATACGGCAGATCTCGTTCCCCGGGGTAATGAGGCAACTGGGAACACCCACTCAGCACGGACACAACGCTATAAACATGGTAACCGATCAAGCAGTTGAGGCCCCTTTCAATATGCCGGTCATTGTATAGTTTCGGCAGCGTACGCTGATTGAAGTGTTGGTAGTCTAGACAGAAGCGAACCGGCTTGATAATTGTCTCCTTGTGCGGCTTTATTTTCTTGTGGTCTAGGATGATTCCGGCCTCTGTTAGTACGGTTAGTTGCTTTCTTAAAGCGGCCACGTCCGCAGACGAAATGCGACTCTCCAGGGCATTGTTAGTCGATTCATGCCAAACTTTCTTTCGAAGGGAACGGAGAGAAGACCAAGCCATCTTCTGGAGACTTCTGGAATAATAAGAGGGTCAGAAAATAAGTGGACAGTGAAGGGAAGTACCCTATAGGGTCAAGGTGTGAGTGTATTCAAGAGGCTGTATATAATTAACCCCTGCAGGACCAGAGATTTCTCTTATTTTCGTTCCCGCCATCCAAGAGCCATAACTTTTTAATGTTTCCATTGGCACGGCCGTAGGAGGCTTGTTGTTTGCAGTGGTGCCATTTAGTTTACAGTATAACGTGCAGAATAACTTTTCCAAATGTTTAAGGGGGGAGAAATTTAAAAGTACTGGAACTGCGCCATTTTTGAATGTTCAGTTTTTACTGCGTTCAGCGTGCAGTAAAAGTGACGTATGCACTTTGTTCTGTGGGTCGGTACATTGGAGGGGGGAGGAGATACAAATTTACATAGATTATAATGGGTTTCCTTTTTTTAAAAATCAAATTACATTTTTCCTTAAACAAAGCTAAACTTTTTTTCTCGCCGCTCAGGACCCCCGTTGGTCACCTGATCATGACGTCATCCACGCTTCTATTACACTTCCTGCTCAGGAAATCACATCTTCAGAAATTCAACAGGAGTGAAACCAGCGCTCTGACTTCCTCCTCTAACCATGGATGACGGCGTCCGGCTAACCGCCAGTGCAGCGGGCTGGACAATCAGCTGATGAATGGGAGTCCCGATCAATGGACTCCCGTTCATCAACTACTGATGACCTATCCACGGGATAGTGCATCGGTTAACCCCTTAGTGACGGAGCTTTTTTCCCATTTTCGTTTTTTCCTCCTCCCTTTTAAAAAAAATCGTAGCTCCTTTATTTATCCATCGACGTCGCTGTATGAGGCTTGTTTTTTGCGATGAGTTGTATTTTTTTTTTAATGGTACTATTTATTGTACCATATAATGTACTGAAAAAATTTTTTAAAATTCTAAGCGGTGAGAAATGGATAAAAAAATGACATTTCGCCATCTTTCAGTGCATCCTGTTTCTACGGCGCACAAACTGCAACTAAAATGACCCGATAACTTTATTCTATGGGTCAGTGCGATTACTTCGATACCAAACTTATATATATATATATATATATATATATATTTTTTTTTTTTTTTTTTTTTTTGCTGTACTACTTGTATTTTTTTTTTTTAAGATATTTCATTTTCTTAAATTATTTTCTGTGTCCATTTTCTACGCACAATAACTTTTTTTATCTTTTTGGCGACATAGTTACGTGAGGGCTCATTTTGTTCGGTATGTCCTGTCGTTTCCGTTGGTACGATGTTTGCATACAAATAACTTTTTGATCACTTTTTATTTCATTTTTTTGCGGAGATAGGGTGACCAAAAAAGTGCATTTCTGCCGTTCTTTATTTTTTTTTTCGGACCACGTTCAACATGTGGGGTAAATAACGCATTACTTTGATAGATTGGACTTTAACTGATGCGGCGATACCAAACACTTATTTTTGGTTTATTATTTTGATTTTTTAATTGCAAATAAGAAAAAAGGTGTTTTTTTTTAACTATTACTTTTATTTTTAACAATTACTAAAACTTTATTGATCTTATTTTTACACTTTCTTTTAGCCCCCCTGAGGGATCACAACCAGCAATGCTTTGATCGCTCCTGCAGTATGACGTAATGCTATAGCATTACGTCATACTGCTTTTTGACAGTCTGTCAAGCCACCCCACGGGGATGGCTTGATAGGCAGTCTGCTAAGGCAGCCCTGGGGCCTTTCTAAAGGCCCCCGGCTGCCATGAGACCTGCACGGCTCCCCCGATCTCACCGCGGGGTGGACATACGACACCCCCATCGTTCGGGGCATTTAAAGGATCAATAGCCGCGATCGGCCGATTGCGGCTATTGCCTGCGGGCGTCACTATCTCCCTCCATACACGTCCGGCAACAGCAGGACGTATATACACTATTGGGCTGTCACTAAGGGGTTAAAAAAGCCCAGAATACCCATTAATGGCGTGGCCCTTCCCCCCCCCCCCCCTCCTTTTCGTTTTTTCCTCACACCTTTAAAAAAAACAACAAAAAAAACGCAACTCCTTCATTTATCCATCAACGTCACTGTATGAGGGCTTGTTTTTTGTGGGACTCGTATTTTTCAATGGTGCTATTTAATGTACTGAAAAGTGGAGTAAAATGAAAAATAAAATGAACTTCCACCATCTTTGGGTGCGCCTTTACCCTACAGTGCACAAACTGCAACAAAAATTACATTACTTTATTCTATGGGTCAGTCTGACGATATCAAACAGTGGGGTTTTTTTGGCTGTACTTTAATTTTTTTTCAAAGATATTTAATTTTCTTCTCTTCTGAGCGCAGTAACTTTTTTACTTTTCTGCCATCATAGTTGTCTTTGCGGGACGTCCTGTGGATTGTGTTGGTACCATTTTAAAATACAAACGACTTTTTGATCGCTTTTTATGGCATTTTTCTTGGAGACAGGATGACCAAAAAGCGCATTTCTGGCGGTTTTTTTTATTCTGACAACGTATATCAGGTGGGGTAAATAATGCATAGATCGGACTTTTACGGACGCAGCGATACAAAATATGTATTTTTGTTGTGTTTAGATTCTTTAACTATAAATTTGGCAAGACAGTTTTTGTAACTTTTCTTATTTTTTTTAATAATTAGTAAAACTTTATTGATTTTAATTATACATTTTCTTTCAGTCCGCACAGGGCACAACAACCACCGATGCTTTGATCGCTCCTGCAGTATGATGTTATGCCATAGCATGGGCAGGCATTCTATCAAGCCACCCCAGGGATATGGTTTGAAGACCCCCGGCTGCTTTGACACCCGCAAGGCTCCCTGCGATCTCGTTACGGGGGGAGGCCGTATGGGACCCCCAAAAATTGTCCAGGACATTTAAATGCCGCTGGCAGATAGGACTGGGACATTTGAAGGGTTAACACCGCTGATCAGCTGCGCTGCTTATCAGAGCCGCGGCCGGCAGATGTCTGCCGTATGAAACAGCCTGCGCCTGCGTTGTATGGAAGGAGACTGCCCAGCGATCTCCCTTCATACATACCTAGATTCTACAGGACGTAAATGTACGTCCCATGGCGTTGAGGGGTGCGGCGGCCTCCGCACGCAGCGCGCTTCCTGGCTATTTTGGCCAGATATTAACTTTAAAGAAAAATGTGAACATAAATCGCACAACAAACGGATTTTTGTGGCGTTTTTGTGGGTTCATGACGATTCGTTCTTCCTGCATTTCCTCGTTCTACAGATCGCGGTTCCATCACCACAGAAGCACGCTCACCGTGTAACCGGACACGGCATGAACATACAGACTGGCACCGTTGTCACATGACTGCAGCTAACAGCCCTTATACCAGTGATGGCGAACCTTTTATAGACCGAGTGCCCAAACTGCAACCCAAAACCCACATATTTATGGCAAATCGCCAACACGTCAGGGGGCGGGGCTTATCACAACGTATGATTTTACCCCCATCGTTCTAAAAAGGAGACGGCCACTTCAAAATAGACAACGTGCAGATTTTGACCGCTTTTTGGATGTGGAAATACTGCAGGATGTCCTCGGAGGAAATTTCTGTGAAAAATTTTGCAGCATTTCTGCATCCAAAAAGCAGTCGAAATCTGCACCCTGTATATTTTGAAACAACCATGCCCATTTCCGCCAATGTAAACATACCCCAGCGGTAATACTGCCCCCCCCCCCCCCCAGCGGCCCTGGCAATAACAGCGACCCTCCACCCCACAGCGGCCGCCAGCCTACCAGCGCCCCCCCACCCCACAGCGACCGCCAGCCTACCAGCGCCCCCCCACCCCACAGCGACCGCCAGCCTACCAGCGCCCCCCCACCCCACAGCGACCGCCAGCCTACCAGCGCCCCCCCACCCCACAGCGACCGCCAGCCTAACAGCGACCCCCCACAGCTGCCGCCAGCCTACCAGCGACCCCCACCCCCCTACAGACGCCGCCAGCCTAACAGCGACCTCCCCCCCCACACACACACACAGCGGCCGCCATCCTAACAGCGACCCCCACACACAGCGGCCGCCAGCCTAACAGCGACCCCCCCACACAGCGGCCGCCAGCCTAACAGCGACCCCCCACACAGCGACCCCCCCCCCCCCCCACAGCGGCCGCCAGCCTAACAGCGAACCCCCCCCCACAGCGGCCGCCATGCTAACAGCGACCCCCCCCCCCCCACACACACACACAGCGGCCGCCATCCTAACAGCGACCCCCACACACAGTG
This sequence comes from Eleutherodactylus coqui, assembly GCF_035609145.1. Lineage (NCBI taxonomy): Eukaryota > Metazoa > Chordata > Amphibia > Anura > Eleutherodactylidae > Eleutherodactylus > Eleutherodactylus coqui. The sequence continues at coordinate 223,134,577 of NC_089839.1, forward strand.
GCCGCCAGCCTAACAGCGACCCCCCCACACAGCGGCCGCCAGCCTAACAGCGACCCCCCACACAGCGGCCGCCAGCCTAACAGCGATTCCCCACACAGCGGTCCTCTGCCCCCAGTCAATCAGAAGCTGGGGGTGTGAACAGGTATATTATGTCGCCACCCCTTACTTCCAGTGTCAACATAATACACCAGTACCGAGGGCATATTAACTTTTTCCACAACACTTCTGCCCTGTTCAGCAATTCCAGCAACCTGCTGAATAGGGCAGAAATGTTGTGAAACAAGTTAATATGCGTACCAAGGAGACGTCGGGGGAGGAGGATCCTGGCTGCACACTGGCATCACAGTGTGCGCAGGGAGCAGCGCAGCTGAGTTGCCACCTCTGCCCGTATTTACAAGTGGTGAGCGGCCGATGGCGGCACATGCCAGCAGGAAGGGCTCTGTGTGCCGCCTCTGGCATGCATGCCATAGGTTTGCCACCGCTGCCTTACAGGCTACATGCACACGTACGGAAATTATGTGGATTTTCCCACTTTTTTCTCTTGTGGATTGGCAGCAGCTGCCACGCTCTGGTCACATTGTGACGCAGTTCTTGGGGCGGTTTGGATGTTTATTTCGGGTCCAGATTTTCTGCTGCAGCCTTTGTTAAATACGAATGTACCCTTCCTATCGTCAGCCGCCGCGCCAAATCCCTGTGGAACGGTCATTCACAATAGCAGAGCTTTCAGCTCGCACGCCCATATGGGGTTCATATTCGTGTATCTCACAACGCAAAATTCTCACGCTATTTTCTCTGTGAAAGCGGCCTCAGCCTTCACCCGCACATGGCAGAAATGCTTCCGCCTAGATGCCAGGGTGGAAAATTAGTGTTACACTGGCAAGTAAGCGGGTGAGACTTTACCAAACCGCATCTGCACACTGCTGAAAATAATCGGTACCTGACCCCGTGCGAACCTGCAATCTGTAGAACGCCAATTCTTCCCGCGGACGTCACCATTGTAAGGCATGGGGGGATATATGCGACAACAACTACATTTGTACACTTGGTACAGCCGCTCCTTATCCTTACCCTAAAGAACAATAATGTGCAGAGAAGCCCGAAACCTTTATTCAGCCTCAGCACTGGATACTACAAGGCTGGGCACGCTGAGAGTTGTTGTCCCAGCTCTCTGCACATGTCCGGTGCAGTGAAGGCGCTGCAGAGCTCTCACACACGTGGAGGAGAACTCACGCTGCAGCATCACCCGCCGACTCCTCCGAACTAACGGTTTCACTTCCTCCCGGCATTCCATGCTCTCCCCGCCCACTTTCCTCTCTGAGGCTGCGCTCGCCGCAAGGCCTGCTGGGAGTTGTAGTTTTCATGCTGTTCCGCTGCAGGAAGTGACCCGTTCAAGTCAGTAAACATTTAAAAACACCGTCCCTGTCTAAGGAATAGCGGGGAATAGGAAAACTAGAAGGGAAAATAGAGGCAGGAACCCACCAATCAGACGACTGCGTTCATGTTTTATGCTGTGTGTTGGAAAATGAGAGCTTTAATCTGATTGGTTGCCAGGAGTGTTTGCAGTTATGCCTAGTCACCCGGGTTTCCAGGGCGCTACCCACTTTTCATAGCCGTGCACCCCATCACTTCTTACTTTCACCCAAAATTCAGCAGCGTGCTTACAATTATTTTTATTTTTTTTTAAGTTGTTAGTAATTGCCTAATTATAATTTTATTGATCTGCGCTGGCCGTCAGTAGACCAGTGGGTGCCTACAGACAACTGAAAAAAAGGGTGGTAAGCACCTAATGATTAGCATAGTGTTCAGACAATGGCGCTGTGACGCTCAGGACTATTTCTGGCTCCGCCTCTGCTTTATAATCACCAGAAAGAGGAGGGGCCAGAAGTTTCTGATTGTTCACCTCTGGGAACACGAAACTGCGTGCAGGAGCTCCTCTGCCAGAAGACTGGTGCCTCCTGGACCGCCGCCATTGACAGAATTACACCCCCTGCCACTCCATTCACATTCGTGGGACTGCTGGCGATAGCGCTCGTTTATTTCCGTCACTGCAGGTGAGGGGGCGTCCCCTCGGTGATCAGAGACGTGAGACCCCCCCCCCCCCCCCACGGCAGCAGCATACGAACGGGTTGAAGACCGTATGAGGGAGCCCAGAGCGGTACCCGGCCCTATCCGCGGCTGGCGTCCGCCAGTTCCTGTATTCATCTGTATTGCCGATGGCGCCGCGCCGTGGGTCACGCGCAGTAGATATTTTTTTCAAATCAATTTTTTTGCCGCACCATCACTTGGTGATGAAGAGGGTACCCTCAAACTATCTACAATGCCAACTGCGGACGGGCGGTGGGTCGGAATCAACAAGAAAATAGAACATGCTGCGATTTTTCCTCCGCTTGTGGAAATCGCTATTAGTTTCCGTGTGTGTGTAGGAAAAAACGCTTTTACGTAGCATTAACAAACTGTATTTGCTGCGGACGCCAAACGCAGATTCCGCAATGCAAATCAGTTTGTGTGCCACGGCCTAAATTATCCTCGATCCGGTGGATGTGGGAGGATTCAAGTTTTGGAACAACCCCTTTAAGGTACCTTTACACGGAGCAACGATCGCTCAGAGAAGTTGGCGCAGCGTAGGAACAGCAGTGATGGTTTGCTGAGATATCGCGCAAATTTGTTTGTGAGACATTGAAATACGAACAACAGCGACTTTTTAGATGAGATAAAAGCAAAAACGAGTGGCGACTTCCTGCTCGTCACCCTGCTGGCGCCTGCGTTTACGCGTAACAACTATTGGCGGAATTTACTCTTTCGAGCGACAATTTGTCAGTCCTCGGCTTATAGCAGCAAGTGGAGTGGTGGTTGACCACGTGCACTGCCCCTCACTTGCCATGGGACACTTGGGGGCGCCAGTCTTCGGCTCGCTAGGAAGCACAGCAATCAGACATTGTTAGAGCATACATGTATTTAACCCCAGTTTCTGACTGACAGCCGGCCTCCCGCTACAACAGTGGTGGTGGTGGTGGTGGTGGTGGTGGTGGTGGTGGTGGTGGTGGTGGTGGTGGTGGTGGTGGTGGTGGGTGCCGGTAATTTCAACAGTGGTGGTGGTGGGGGGCAGGGTGCCGGTGAGAAAATCACATCAGCGAGGTTCAAGAAACGCGCAGCGCGAGAATTACATTGTAGATCTCACCCAGCAACAATACTCAGATATTCTCATGTTTTACTATTTAACTCCTTCAAGACCAACATTGTGGACACGTTTTTTTATCAAGAGACAAGGAGCCCTGTACAGCAAGATTCAGGACAAGCAGCCGTCGTTATAATTTAACCCTGCGATGGCATGTTTCTGGACTCTGATCCGACACACAGTTGATTTTTCTTTAAGTCTGTTTATTACACTGAACCATTATAAAAGGACTAGCGTGTTACTCGTGACGTCATCTGCCTGGAGTTAGTTTTTTGTTTTGTTTTTTAAATCTAATCTGTGTTTTACTGTATTTTGAAACGTAAACATTTGAAAGGAATGTACCTGTGATCTGTCAGCGCAGTTCTGTATGTTTCTGGTCTTGTCATCTTTTGCTAGGATATAAAGGTTTTGTGACCAGTGGTTCGTTGCTACAGGCAACACAGATTTTCTTTAAAATCTCAGTCCATGTTAATGTGTCTTTCGTTCAAGTTTTAATCCCAGACAATGCCGGGTATCCGTTAGCTTAATAATCACATACATGCATCAACGACGTCTTCCCTCATGTGTCTGCCCATTTGGGGAGGCCTAGCTTATGATGTGCACCCCCTTCCCCTCTGCCTCGCTGCACAGTGCCGGAGCAGAGGTGCACCTGCGCATCACCAAATAAATCTGTCTAGTCGCATTCTGTAGAGAACTTTATAAATTTTCGGGATAAAAGGTAGCCTATGTCCTTCCTCAAGATGCAAGCTATCTCCCTGCCAAATTTCATCAAAATCGCTTCAGCGGTTCAGCCATGCAAAGGTAACAAACAGACAGAGTTTACATGTATAATATTAGTATGGATTTAGTAACCAGACCGCTTACATGAGGCCGGGGAACTGTAAACAGAAGGCATAAAACCACCCGCCCCATAATAGCTCCTGTAGAAAAACTAAATGAGAACTATAAAAGACATAAAAAGGAAACAAGGCAAAACAAAGACATAACAGAGACTGTGTGTGGGGGTGGTGGGGTTAAATTGTAGCAGAGGTAAGCAATATAACTGCAACACTGAGACCAACGGTCATATTAAAGCTATTCTGTAGCAATAGCATCACTTATTCTTTATTAAACTCCAGAGCTGCACTCACTATTCTGCTGGTGGAGTCACTGTGTACATTCATTACTTATCCTGTACTGATCCTGAGTTACATCCTGTATTATACTCTAGAGCTGCACTCACTATTCTGCTGGTGGAGTCACTGTGTACATACATTACTTATCCTGTACTGATCCTGAGTTACATCCTGCATTATACTCCAGAGCTGCACTCACTGTTCTGCTGGTGGAGTCACTGTGTACATACATTACATATCCTGTACTGCTCCTGAGTTCCATCCTGTATTATACTCCAGAGCTGCACTCACTATTCTGCTGGTGGAGTCACTGTGTACATACATTACTTATCCTGTACTGATCCTGAGTTCCATCCTGTATTATACTCCAGAGCTGCACTCACTGTTCTGCTGGTGGAGTCACTGTGTACATACATTATTAATCCTGTACTAATCCTGAGTTACATCCAGTATTATGCTCCAGAGCTGCACTCGCTATTCTGCTGCTTGTGATCAGAGACAGTCAGCAAGCTTGTGGACAGATACCCTACCATTTCAAAGTTGATGCTGAGTAATAAGCTACATATGGAGGTGTAGAATGTGCCTCACAAGTGGCAATGAGAGTTTACGGAAAACTAGATCTTAAAATGTCCCATTGTGGCTGGAATGTGCAGGAAGAAGCTTGCACACCCGGCGAAGGGTTTTCCAACATCTTGAATTGGTCCCTTGTTAATGGGCAATTGAAGAAAAAAGCCCCTAGAAAGTGCCAGACATTCGCAGAAGCCGGTGTGTCTAGAAGCATTACTGCCGACGTGAAACTTTTTCGAACAATGCCCTTCCAACTTCTATTCAGTTGGCTCCGGGAGAGGTCACACTGGCTCCTAAAGTCTATGCTTACTTAAGCATATATAATACTCAAAAACTTGTTGGGTCCCTTCCCTTACGCAACTCAGTATAACCCAATTAGGAAGAAGAAGCAATTGTGGTACATGAGTTGCCACCTGCAGCCCCATCAAGTTGTACAGGTAGTTCCTCCAAGCTGGCACGTCCATACGTGCCGGAAAATGGTGGTTTACTGCGTCTCCTGGTACAAGATCATGGAGCAGATAGCAGGACATGGGCCATTCCAAGAGAAGAGCTGGACAGGGAGAAGAAGGGTGTCAACCCATCATCAGGACCAGAGGAACAGAAGGAACGCTGCCAGAGCCCCACTAAATGCCCTCAAGCGGCTACTGACCAAACGGTCATACAAAGACTTCAAGAGGTGGCCTGAGGGCCCAATGTCCTCTTGTAGGACCCGTGCTAACAGCCCAGCTCCATTGGCATTTGCCAGAGACCACCAAAACTGGCAGGACTGCCATTGGTGCCCCGTTCTCTTCACAGATGAGAGCAGGTTCACACTGAGCACACGGGACAGATATAAAGGAGTGTGGAAACGGATGTGTGATTTCAGTGTGCCTTTAATTTTTTTTAAGAAATGTATAATATTTGGTCCATCGCGGTCTGAAAGTAGGAAGATGTTTCAAGCCAACTACTTATGAGTGTCCAGATTTTTGCTTTCTGACCAGACCTTTCATGGTCAAAAACATGGACATTTCCCACCCATTTGTCTATAGCAGGTAGCGGGAGAACTTCAGCCTAGTTAACATGGTGCCTCGGGCTATTTTACAGCCTCTACATGTGGTGCCTAAGGTTGAGTTAAATTCGCCTGAGATACACATGTTGCCTGCAGGAGTTCCTCCTTAAGTTCGTAAAAAGCCTCATCGCGCTTCTTGGTCCATCTCTCTTCTATAACCTCTGTTGCCCACCAAGGGCCTCCTGGATTCTTAGCTCTGTGATCAGCGGCCTCCTGGAGGATCTCATTTAACGGCTTTACGAGATCCTGGAAACCGCTGACAAACTGCCGATAATAAGTACAGAAATCAACGTAACACTGAAGCTCCGATACAGTTTTTGGTTTCGGCCATTTGGTCAATACTTCTTTCTTAACTTCGTCAATGTAGATTCTATCTTTGTAGATGGAGTGTCCCGCGTAGCTTATCACTGCATAGCAAAAAAGGCTTTGCTCTTTGGAGACTGTGAAACCCACACTTTGGAGCCGTTTAAAAACTTTATCCATACGCCGCATGTGTTCTTCGAAGCTCTTCGCGAAGATGATGATGTAGTCCATGTATAACACTATCTCCACCATGTTGAGGTCACTCAGTATGCTCTCCATCAGCTTCTGGTAACTGGCCAGTTTATCACAATATCCCGGTTGCATTCTTTCACGTTCGTAGAAGCCGTACGGGCGCACAGAATACGGCTGATCTCGTTCCCCGGGGTATTGAGGCATTTGGTAAACCCCACTCAGCAAGCACAAAACGGTGAAAATCTCATTACCGACCAAACAGTTGAGGCCCCTTTCAATATGCCGGTCATTGTATAGATTCGGCAACGTACGCTGATTGAAGTGTTGGTAGTCTAGACAGAAGCGAACCTGCTTGTTAATTGTCTCCTTGGGCACCTTGGACGAAGGCTTCGTCTCCTTGTAGTCTTCGATGATTCCAGCCTCGGTTAGTACGGTTAGTTGCTTTCTTAAAGTGGCCACATCCGCAGACGTAACGTGACTCTCCAGGCCGTGGATAGGCGTTTCTTCCCACAGGTTATTTTGAAGGGAAATGAGAGAAACCCAAGCCATCTTCTGGAGACTTCTGGAATAATAAGAGGGTCAGAAAATAAGTGGACAGTGAAGGGAAGTACAGTAAAGAGTCAAGATGTGAGTGAATTAAAGAGGCTGCCTCTAATTAACCTCTTCAGGACCAGAGATTTCTCTTATTTTCGTTCCCGCCTTCCAAGAGCCATAACTTTTTATTTTTTCCATTTTTAAAAAAAATCTTAATATTTGTTTAGCACCAACTTATTCCGCAGCACTTTTAAGTAATTTATGCATTACCCCCCACTATCGGAAGGATTGAAAGCTAAGACGGCTACCTGAACCATTTGGGCATTGAGCCCGCAACCTTCAGGTTGTGAGCAAGAGTTTAGGATTGCATTCCTCCTGCCTTAGCACTCTGCCCCACAATTAAATACCATTTTTCTTAACCCCTTAGTGACTGAGCTTTTTTGTTTTTTGCCATTTTCGTTTTTCCTCCCCCCTTTCAAAACATCGTAACACCTTTATTGATCCATCGACGTTGCTGTATGAGGGCTTGTTTTTTGCAGGACGAGTTGTATTTTTCAATGGCACTATTAGTGTACCATATAATGTACTGAAAAATGTAAAAAAAATTCTAAGTGGAGAGAAATAGTAAAAAAAACAACATTCCGCCATCTTTCGGTGAGTCTTGTTTCTACGGCGCACAAACTGCAACGAAAATGACATGATAACTTTATTCTATGGGTCGGTATGATTACTACAATGCCAAACTTATTTAGTTTTTTTTTTTGCTGTACTACTTGTATTTTTTCTAAACATTTAATTTTTTAAAAATTAGTTTCTGTCTCCATCTTCTGCACATAATAACGTTATTATTCCGCCGACATAGTTGTGCGGGGGCTCATTTTGTGCGGGACGGCCTGTAGTTTATGTTGGTACCATTTGTGAATACATAGGACTTATAGATTGCTTTTTTATTACTTTTTTTTCTCGAAGACATAGTGACCAAAAAAGCAAATTTCTGGCGTTCACCATGCACGGTAAAAAATGCATCACTCCGATAGGTCGGACTTTTACTGACGCAGCGATACCAAATATGTATTTTTGTTTTATTATTTAGATTCTTTTATTGCAAATATGGCAAAATAGAATTAGTAAAACCGTGCGGGTTTCCTGCACGTGTGATCCGCGCCCATAGGAAATCATTGGACACCCTCAGGTAATGAAATACCTGCGGATGTCATTTTTTCCAGGTGCGTGGTTCGCACGCGCATGAAAGCACCCGCACCTTATTCCATTTTGCATGGTTTTCCCACATGGATGGCTCCCGCAACTTCCATTGAAGCCTATGGAAGCCGTCCGGTCTCGCGGCACGGACGAAGCTGTCACTGCGTCCGTGCCGCAGGACAGCAGTTCAAAAAAAAACAAGCGTGCACGGTGCATGCGCATGACACGCTGCTGAGCACATCCGCTGGGCAGAAAAAAGAAGATCCAGCTGCGACGGAGGTGAGAGCCGCAGCGTCTGGGCAGGTGAGTATTATCTATTCCTTGGCCTCATGTCTGCAGGGCAGGAGGGACCCGCTGCGTGATTGTGCACGGGGAATCCGTGCAGGCCCAAATTTCCCCGTGGACATGAGTCCTAAGGGACCACAACTAGTAATGCTTATATCGCTCCTGCAGTATGATGCGATCTGACAGGCAGTCTATCAGGCCACCCCACAGGCAAGGCTTGATAGGCCTACTGTGACAGCACATGTGAAAAAGACTTGGGTACACTAATAATTTATAGACTGAACATGAGTCAACAATGTGATGCAGCAGACAAAAAGGCAAACACAATTCTGGGACATTTAAATGCTGCTGTCAGAATTGACAATGGCATTTAAAAGGGTTAATAGCGCTGATCAGCCGCGCGGCTGATTGCAGTTATTGCCCCCCCCCCCAAAAGAACGCGGTTAATATTTGTGCGAGATTTTCTCGGCTGTGAAAGCGTCCCTAGACTTCATCCGCGCGCAGCAGAAAGGCGTCCGTCTAGAGAGTGCGTTACATTGGCAGGTAGGCGGGTGACATTTTACTAAATGGCATCCGCACGCTGCAGAAAAAAAAACCCAAAACCTGTACTGACTGTAAAACCCCAATTCTTCCCGCAGACGTTCGCCACGGCCGTCGCCATCATAATGCGGGGGGAGGAATCCGCGACAAAAAACTACATTTGTACACTTTTTACAGCCGCCACTCGTGTCTTTACTCTAAAGAAGAAGAATGTGTGGAGAAGCCGAAATATTTATTCAGCCTCTGACTGTCCAGCTGCTGCGATACTACAAGTCTCAGCAAGTCCTGGGCATGCTGGGAGTTGTAGTTCCACAACAGCTGGCGGGTCCGGTGCAGTGAAGGAGCTGCAGAGCTCACACACATACAGGGAGGAGAACTCACACTGCAGCCTCAGTACGTCTTATCCCTCTCCGGCTCCTCCGCACTAAACCTCCGTTATGTCTTCACTTCGCCCTTCCTCAATATGGCCGCCTTCTACTCACTTCCTCACAGCATTCCATGCTCTCCCCACCCACTTTCCTCTCTGAGGCTGCGCTCGCCGCAAGGCCTGCTGGGAGTTGTAGTTTTCATGCTCCTCTGCTGCAGGAAGTGACCCGTTCACGAAAACAGGAAAAAACTCTGTTCCTGTATGCATATATCTATATTACACTCAAGTTCGGCACTAACAACCAATCAAGTTGAATCAGGGAACCCAACAGATAGGGGGGAGATTTCTTACATCTACACAGCAGGAAGATGTGGGCGCCTACTGAAAACTGTAAAAAATAAGGCAGTAGGCGCCTAATGATTAGCGTAATGTTCAGACAATTGCGCTGCATCGGCTCAGGACTATTTCTGGCGCCTCCTCCCCTTTTTATCACCAAAAAGAGGAGGAGCCAGAAGTTTCTAATTGTGCACCCCTAAGGCTGATTTCACACGGGCGGGGTGGATAACCCATTTTTTTCAAATCTTTTTTTTTTCTGCGCCGTCGCTAGGCGATGGCACAGGTACCCGCGACCTATCTGCAATGTCAATTGCGGATGGGCTGCGGGTCGAACGGCTTCCATCGACTTCAATTCTTGTACTGGATGTGGAATACCGCAGATCATCCGTGGGAGTGTCGATCGGGAATTCTGCAATCCAAATCCGGTCGTGTTTGACTGGCCTAAGGACATGAAGAAACTGTCTGCAGGAGCTCCTGCCCTCCCGGAAGACCTTGGTGCCTCCTGGACTGCCGCTATTGACTTTCTTAAAGCGGTTGTAGCAGAATTACACCCCCTGCCGCGCCATTCATGTTAGTGGGACTGCTGGCGATAGTCACTGCAGGTGAGAGGGGCGTCCCCTCGGTGACAGGAGAGCAAAACGACTGGCGACTTACTGCTCGTCACCTTATTGGCGCCTGAACAGCAGTTTCAATTTACGCCGGCTGCACACGGCAGAGCCTGATTCCACATGCGGGTTCCCCGGGTGGCGACCATGCGTACCTTCTTTTCCTGTACTGCAGATGACCGCAAACGCTCACAGTTGGTCATGCGTAGCCTATCTGCAATATCATTTACGGATGGGCCGCGGGTCGCATGCCTTCCATTGACTTCGATGGAGGCCGACCGTGAGGAGTCCGTAGGATAATAGAGCATGCTGCAATTTTTCCTCCGCCAGTGTAAAGGAAAACCTGATTTTTCATACCTTTTAAAGCATGCTATTAGCTTGGATCCTCCACGCGGACACTGACTACGGATTATGCATAAAAATCTGGTCGTGTGAAGCCGCTGTAGTAGTGCAGTACACAGAAGGGCCTGTAGAGGGCTGCAGACAGGACTTCTGGTGCTAGGGTTAACACAAAGGGGTGGAGCAGGAACTAGAAAAGGGTCAGTTCCTGCCAGAATCAGTTTGGGAGAGGACCAGCGCAGCAGAGAGCTGAGGTGCTGCAGGCTGGTGGCCTAGAAAAGGCTAGAGTCCGACAGGGACGACAACCCTGGGCTCACACCCAAGTTGAGAGAGATGTCGGCTGAGAGAGAGCCAGATTTGTGGAGCTGGTAGGGCTGCTAGCCCAGGGTCTAGTGCAGACCAGGAGTTTGACAGAGAAGACGACCCTAAACTCCACACCCAGGTGCGGTGCTTATTTGAACTGTGTTTTGTGATTGCGGTGATGAAAAATAAAGGCTGGCAGGAGCCAGATAAAGAAATTCACGTCTCTGGAGTTTCTACACGTGTGGTGTGCCATTTTTATGTAAGAGAGGTCAGCGATCTTGAGGCAAGTGACCCCTTGCCACACCGCCCTTACTCTTTCAAGCACCAATCCCCGCAGTTAACCTCTTACACTCACTGTTGATCAAAGCACGTAAAGGGTTCACAAAGGGAGGACGCTCTACACTATGTAATCACAGAGGGACAATGGGTTGCCAGACAATGCTGTCCAGGCCTGCCATGGCCTGTAATTCCTATAGTAAGCAGTATTGCATTGCAGTATAGAAGTACTACAGTGTATTATCAGAACAATTATAGTGTCGTAGGTTCAAGTCCCCTACAGGGACATAAAAAATGTGAAATACAAATAGTAAGAAAAATAGATGTAAAAAAATATTAATAGAAAAAAACTTTTTTTGCGCACTTTCCTTCTTAATCAATAACCCACATGTTTGGTATCATAACAACCCGTACAATAAGTTGAATACACTTTTTATCCCTAATGGCAAATGCTGTGTGTATAAAAAAAAAATAAAAAAGGCAAAATTCTTATTTGTTTATTTTGCCTCCCAAAAAATGCAATAAAAATGATTTTAAAAAAACATATGTACCCCAAAATGCTATCAATAACAACTACAGCTCATCACACAAAAAACAACCCACACAGAGCTCCGTCCATGGAAAAATAAAAAAATAAAATATTCCCAAAAAAGGGGTGGTGTTGTGCAAACATGGAAAAAACTAATAAATATATATATATATATATAATTTATTTATAATTGTAGTATCGTCATAATTGGTACTAGCTGCAGGAAAAATGTATCGTCATTTATGCTGTATGAGTTGGGCTGGTTTCACACAGCCGAGAAAAACGTGCAAGATTTGTGCGTTGCGAAAACAATGGTGGAGAATCGCAATCCTCTACTGCGGCTGTGACAGCCATGGCAGGGGATTTCTTTAGCCCCGCAGAAATGAGAGGCTGTTTACACATGAAAACGCCTCGCATCCAGGGGTTCCCCATGGGCTGCGAGGGCGATATCATGGGCCGATATAGCCCTCGCCCGTGTGAGACCGGCCTTAGGGCGCCCACCCACTGGTGTTTTTTTTCACTGCGAAATTCGCAGGTTTTTTTTTTCTGCAGGGGGTCTATGGGACTTGTAATGTAAAAATCGCGATCGCGCAAAATCGCGATTTACCGCGATATCGCGATTTTGCGCGATCGCGATTTTAGCTTTGCATGTCCCATAGCCCAAAGACCCCTGCAGAAAAAAAAACCGCTGCGAATTTCGCAGTAAAAAAACGCTAGTGGGTGGGCACCCTTATACTGTAAAAAAAAAGCCCAAAAAGCAGAATTGAGGTGTTTTTTTTCTCCCTGCCTTGTAAAAAACTAATAATAAAAGTTATACAATACATTATATGTTGTGAAAAATAGTGCCAATAAAAACTACAGTTCACCACGCAATAAACAAGCCCTCATACGGCCGTGTTGACGGAAAAGTGAAAAAGTTATGGCTTTTCAAAAGTGGAGATGAAAATACCCCCAAAAATTGTCACCTCCTTAAGCCCAAAATAAGTTGCGGCACTATAGGGTTAATAGGAAATCACCTTTAACATGGCACTCACAAGTCATAGAGGTTAGCGTAAAGACCCCCAACAGAAAGTAATGGACCCAATGGGCACTATTGTAGCTGCCACCCATTATCGTATCACAGCCTGGGCCTCTGGAGAACCTACTGGTGGGTCCATCGTTCCTACTGTCCTATGCGATGCCCCATTCAATGCCGTCTTGTAAACAGTGGCACTGCCCTAGCCATGGGCCTTATGTCCTCACAATTTGAGGTCTGTACATTCTTCCACTTCCATCAGCTGGCTCCTTTAAGATTCATGAAAGTAAAAGTACTCCTGACAGCGCCATTCCTCTTCTGGCCACTGCAGGTGATTTCTTGGCGGCGGTGGAGACTCGCTCAGCTCTTTCTTCCACGTGGCTGATGTTTGCTGTCACATAATTCTATAAGATGCTGTTTCGGAGTTGCTGATCCCCCCTCGGGCTAACCACACACCCACTGTAATGGAAACCATTGATTTGTGCTGCCAGCTAAGCTGTAAAGTCAGAGGAGAGGGGTGACCGTTGCCCCTCCTTCCATCCCTCCAAAGTGCCCCTGGCGTCCGAAAGACGGGCAGCAATGTGATGAAGAGGAATGAGTGCAAGGTATGGAATCGGGTCTAAAAGGAACATCGCTGCACCCGTATGAATGTAGTAGAGCTGAATTTGTCTTACGCACTAGCAAACAGTTTGGCTGAATTCACAAAGCCGTTTATAAAGTTGTCTGAATCGCGGCTGCACAAAATGGACGATTTTTCATCTGTGGATCCGTATCGCGTCTCTCTGCAGTCCTTTTGACTATTTTTTATTTCCCTATCTGATCTGTTTTTCACGTCTACAATAAAAAAATAAATGAAACTGCATTCTGGTTTGTCAGTTCTTTTTTACTTTGTCTCTTAGCAATGGATCCACCTGCGAGTCTTTCGAGCAGATGAAGCGCTGGGGCTAAATGGCGCCCCTCCAGTAAGCCAGATGCTCTCACAGCCTCGACTACGTTACACCCCCTATAGGACATGCTGCCATAGGTCAGCAGAGGAGGTGCTGGATATAAAAAGCAACCAGCTGGCACCATTTTCAGACGTGCCACACAGCTGAAGTGGTGGAGGCCACAGCCATGAAGAAGAGTGTGGCACCATCCCGCATGTGCGCTGCTGGGGATGCAACAAGAAGCCTCCAAAATAGAGCCGAGAAGAGAGAGGCTCTTGCAGAAGCCCAAGAACCAGGGCCCAGTATCATTTTGGGCCTCTAGGTTTGCCAGAAATGGGGACCACCAGAGAAAGTGAGGAGAGCCTAAAAGAGCCTTGAGTGCAGTAAAGAGTCCCAGAATGAGCGAAGCCTGGCAAAGTCTAAAGGCCCATGCAGTAAACCCAGTGAATGACGTCTGAAAAGCAAGGGTCCAAGTAGACCAGTGGGGCTGAATAAGGCAATGGCCCAGATGACCGGTACAGTCCAGTACAGCAGATATTGGGCGAGGATGACCATGTGGCGAAACCCAGAGCACAAGCACGAAGAAGGCCCCCTACCTGCAGTGACCGGGTCAATGCAAAGCTGGAGATCAGGACAGGTGAAAGACATGGCGCAATAAAGCAAGGCAACAGCAGATCGGTGTGGCAGGAGATTAGTGATGGCAAAAAGTGTGGTTTGGGACAAATTAGTTGGAACCAAACCAGAACTTCACCAGTACCCCCAGACGTGGGATATAGCACTGTTTAAAAGCCATAAATGCCCTCTATTACACTCTGAGGTCATATAGGAGGGAATGTAAGGACTTCTGAGCTGTTTTGAAGGCAAAGTTAATGAAGAGGAAAAAGATGTTTAGGATGAAGAAGATGAAGAATAAGAGAGGAAGAACTGCTGAAAGGCATTATAGGCGATCCTTCTTTCTGCCATGTCTCAGCCGCGCTTTTAGTGAGTTCTGCCAAGAGGAACGCCTGAGATTTGAGCTCTTGCTGAACCAAACTTTTAGCAAAGTTTGACCCGAAACATAGAGACATCGTGGTGCGCAGTCAGAGCGCCACCAGAAGAGCAGCCGTAAGTGCCAGAAGACGTTGCAGAGGAAGCAGACCCATCACCAGAATGTCACCGCCATAACCTGGAACCCTTAAGACTGTACCGCTTTGGGCGATACGCCCGTGTTAAGAGGCCATAGTGAGCATGGTCTAGACCTGTTGCAGTCCTTCTTGACCTCTTGCAAGGTTTGCCATTTTTATGCCCTCCTAAGGAGCGGAAGTGCGTACAATAGTGCGCTGTAAAGAGCATTGGTGCTACACAAACTGTCTCACCTTGGTCTCGCCGCGCCGTTCCTAATGCCACCCCTGCATTACAAGAGTTCCCCCTCATCCAAGCAGGGGAGACAGCTTCCCCCCTTTCCTTCCCAGTCATTGTCTCTTGTCATCTATGATTGAAATCCTTCAGAAGCGGATGTACGATCTCCCGCCGTTGCTTTTTCATTGTCTTTCTGGCTCCGAAGGAACGTGCTGTTATGTTTCTGACGCTCGTATGATTTTCGCAGCAGGATTCCCAGCAGGGATGGGGTTAATTGCGACGTTATCATTTCCTACTCTTAACTGAGTTATGCTGCAAATTATCGAAGCCCCCCCCCCCCCTCCCCGCTTCTATTCGAGAAGTCACATAAATATCCCATGTTTGTTGCTGTGTTTAAATCCCACGCACGGCTTTCACATCTCACTTTGTATCATTATGGTGGGTGTATTGTTCAGGTTTGAAGCGAACGCTACCCAGAAGCCAGCGCCGGAGACAGTCGCCATGGCAACTGCAAAAAGAGAGGCTGCTGCAATGGAAAGAACAGTTGTGCAATGCCCAGGAGAGCAGGAGATGGTCTGCACAGGGCACTACCCCAGACCTTGGAGATCTGCAGCGGCGAATGGCTCCCGTCTCTCCCGGGATATTGGTGCCGTATTGACCCTCGTTCTTCGGAGAGCTCGATTAACCCTTCACTGATGGATAAGAGTAATGGCTTGTATTAAACATTTGCTGCAGAACAGACTATTATGTGGTTAAGCATCCAATCAGCAGATATCGCTTTCTGCCGCATGGATTCATCTCCGGGAGACAAAGAGACGGCGCGCACAAAATAAATGGGGAGAAGGAAAAGAAATGTAGCATCAGAAGATTACGGGGAGGACGAGAGGAGGAAGCAGTCGCATCTTACGGATAGTTTAACACAACTTATGGGGCAGGAAACATGGGGGCTCATTTACGAAAGCTACCCAAGGGCGATTTCACATGAAAACAGACTTGCATCACTGCGGGGCTGAAGGAACCCCCCGACGCAGCTCTCACAGTCGTGGCAGAGGATCGCGGAGTTCTCCCGTTGTTTCCAATGAGCCGCTGCTGCTGCCGCTGGCCCCAATGGCAAAAACGGGCGATCTTGCAGAAAGATAGGGCATGCTGCGATTTTTTTATTTTCTTTCTACTGCATAGCATCACAATGACGTGCCATTTTTCTCGCCAGTGTGAAAGCACTCTAAGGCTGGGTTACAACGGGGCGGATTCTCAACGGAAATCTCGCGGTTTGGTCGCAGCCAAAAACCGCGAGATTTCCGCCGGGAGAACCGCTGCTTCAAAACCCGCGGCGGTTTTGAAGCGGCCTGGCGCCCGCTCTTCTGCTGCGGCCGGCGCTCCCATAGAGGAGAGCGCAGCCGCAGCGGAAGAAAAAAAAAATGAACATGCTGCGGCCGGCAAATTTCTGAAAAATCTTGTCCACATGGCTGGCTAATCCCGGGATTAGCGGCCACATGCGGATTTGCTGTAGCGAAATTCCGGACAGAATTTCCGCTTCAAATCCGCCCCGTGTGAACCCAGCCAAGATTATGTTAATACAAAGCGTAAACGGAAAATTCCTCATGCAAAATCAGCAATGGTTCCACATCAAATCATCAGCCACAACCATTTTTTTTCTGCTGCAAACTCGCAGCGTTTTTTTTTCTAGATGCCTATGGGACTTCCTAATGTTAAAAACGCAATGCGACGCAACGCAACTTTGCGTCTTTAACATTAGAAAGTCCTATTGACAATTGGAAAAAAAACGCAGCGAATTCGCAGCAGAAAAAAAAACGCTAGTGGGTAGTCACCCTTAGGCCGCGATCAGACAAGCGAATTTATTTTTTCTCTGTGCATGCCTATGAGCGCAAAAAAATCGCGTCTTCTAGGGCCATTGGTTTCCTATACAGTGTTCACATGTCCGTTTTTTAGAGGCGCAAAATACTCTCACCTGCAAAAGATAGGACATGCGTGCCTATAATGACCGCCGGTAAGGTCCTTGCTGCGCGTAAAGAACATTGTGTGATGCTCCGTTAATCCCCGTGAAGAGTCCCCTCCTCACTGAGCACCATGACAGCAGCATTTCCGCAGCATGTGAACGCACCCTTAGACAGCGTTATAAATATCTCTCCAAATATTTATAGCCATCGGCTTGTATGTGGAGATGCGGTCTTCTCTGAAATGGTATTACACATGACAGGCTTAGATACGCAGGATAATCATGCAGTATCACACATGCAGCCACAGGCAGGGTTTACGCTACGGGCTTATGTTGTTGAATTCCATTCCAAAACTTGAACAAGTAAATGACCGCAAGTGGCAGATTTGGGGTATACAGGACCTAAGTAGTGCCAGATATAGTGAGTGGGGGCTAACGGCGCCAGTGCGTCTTCTGGCACGTCACCGCTAATTTTCCCAGATAAAATAGCGCAGAATGCTGCACTATTAAGAAAGGGATTTGATGCCGAATCTGCGCTTATGCAGAAGCTCCACAGATACCATCACACATAATAGGCTAAGATACACAGCACAAAATATCACACATTATAAGCTTAGATACTGTGACTGAGCAGGCAGTATCACTCATGTCAGGATTAGATACAGGAGCTCAGCAGACAATATCACACATGATAAGATTAGATACACGAGCTCAGCAGACAGCATCACACATGATAAGATTAGATACAGGAGCTCAGCAGACAGCATCACACATGTCAGGATTAGATACAGGAGCTCAGCAGACAGTATCACACATGATAGGATTAGATACAGCAGCTCAGCAGACAGTATCACACAGGATAGGATTAGATACAGCAGCTTCCCAGACAGTATCACACATGATGGGATTAGATACATGAACTCAGCAGACAGCATCACACATGATAGGATTAGATACAGCAGCTCAGCAGACAGTATCACACATGATAGGATTAGATACAGCAGCTTCCCAGACAGTATCACACATGATGGGATTAGATACATGAACTCAGCAGACAGCATCACACATGATAGGATTAGATACAGCAGCTCAGCAGACAGTATCACGCATGTCAGGATTAGATACAGTAGCTCAGCAGACAGTATCACACATGATAGGATTACATACAGGAGCTCAGCAGACAGTATCACACATGATAGGATTATATACACAGCTCAACAGACAGTATTACACATGATAGGAATAGATAGAGCAGCTCAGCAGATAGGATTGGATACACCAGCTGAACAGAGTATTACACATCATAAATTTGAATACATCAGTTTATCATAAAGTATCATACATGTCAGGATTAGATACACTAGGTCAGCAGATAGTATCACATGTGACAGATTTACATGCAGCAGCTGAAAGGACAATATCACACATGGTAGGTCAGATACAGCAGTCAGTATCGCACAATATAGGCTTAGATACAGCAGCTCAGCAAGCACTTGCATATGGCAGGTGTAGATATAGAGGTCTGCATACAGTACTGCATATGATGGGCTTAGATACAGCAGCTGAGCATAAAGTATCACACTTGTAAATTAGATACAACAGTATTACATGATAGGATTAGATACAGCTGTCAGAAGACAGTATCATATAATATAGGATTAGATGCATTGTCTCAGCAGACAGTGTGAGGGGCTTAGATACACAGCTCAGCAGACAGTATCACACATGATAGGATTAGATACAGGAGCTCAGTAGACAGTATCACACATGATAGGATTAGATACACAGCTCAGCAGACAGTATCATGTATGGTAGGATTAGATAGAGCGGCTCAGCAGGCAGTATCACACATGGTAAGCTTAGATACAGCGGTTTAGGGCATCAATCACAGTAGTTGATGTTGGTGGTTGTTGTCCAGCAGATCTGTGGTCTTCAGGTTGAGGAGCGTTGCGAGCGGCAGAACTCCCCTCAGATCCGATCGCTGCTGTGAAGTTCACCGTTCCCAATACTGTCAATTTCCTCCAAAGAGACAGAAGCCAATTAGAAGGGTAAATTGCCTGGGAAAGTTTGCAATTATCATAAAAAGCCGCGAGTATCTGCCGCTTCAGCGGAAAGCACTAAAGCAAAGTCTGCGCATTAGTGCCGCGATAAAACTGGATAATCACTCTCACCCTTCCTTGGCTCCAGCAGAACATCTTTGGGTGCCGACACAGATGGAGGTGGGCACTTTTTATTATAGGAAGGTATAAATTGCGCATTAACCCCTTTGCTCCTGAATGCCAGCAAGTTTTTGTAGACCGTAAATCGCATTCAACTATAAGTAAATGAGGAGGAGGTAAGCGAGGAACTCCAAAGGAAACCCAACAGCCCACCAGTCAGTAACCCTCACCGCAAAAATGTACTATTCAGTACTGGGTCTCAGACAGCATCTTCTTGTCTGTTCTTCCACCATGCTATACACTGCAGCTTTGCTCTGTTACTTCATAGCTATTACCAGTATAGCTACATCATGTATTGGAGTCTGCTGTAGTCTGTAATCAGCATGCTGCTCTTTCTGTCCCCCATGTTTTACACTGCCTGTCTGCTTCATCGGGGTTGGTTGTTTTTTTGTTTCACTTTTTGAGTCCCTTATCATTGTGTAATCAAATAAGGGAGATGGAATAAAACTTCCACAGTGCAACCAATTGGAAGGCAGCATTCCTTCAAGCCAAAGTCAGACTCTTTATACAAGCCTTGTAACAATGACTGGGAATTAAAAGCAAAGCCAGACTTCATGTACAGACAGCTGTTTCAGGGTATTTGCCCTTGCTTTTAATTCCCAGTCACCGTCTAGGTGCTCTCCCTAAGGAGAAAAGATAGCGTTTCTGACTCCCGTCCCAGGCCTTTCATTAGCAAAGCCAGACTTCTATTGTACAGGATACAAGGATCTCTCCCATGATCTGTTTATACCCAGGACTACGACGGTAACGAGAGGGCATCCGCCTCGTCTAGAGGAAAGCAGGTTTCATCACCAACACAGAAAGGGGTTCTTTACTGTAAGAGCAGTGAGACTGTGGAACTCTCTGCCTGAGGATGTGGTGATAGCAAACTCCATAGAGGAGTTTAAAAGGGGACTAGATGTCTTTCTGTAGAGGAAGGATATTATAGGCTATAAATCTAAGATTATTTGTTAATCCGGGTATACAGACAGGTAGGAACTATTAGAGGTTGATCCAGGGATTAGTCTGATTGCCATTAGGGAGTCGGGAAGGAATTTTCCCCCCAAAAGGGCTAATTGGCTTTTGCTCTTGGTTTTTTTTTGCCTTCCTCTGGATCAACAACACAGGAGGATAACAGGCTGGACTAGATGGACATTGTCTTCATTCAGCCTTACAAACTATGTTACTATGTATGATTGGGAGGTATGCTATCAGGAAGCGTTTAGTTCTATGGCAGCGCCACCAATGGAGGAATTCAAGTATTGCAAGTGAGACACGCTGTGATAGATGAGGGTCCGTCGGAGGGGGGACTCCGACTAATGCAGGATATGACATTGGGTTCTCTAATCCCTTTAAGCAGTGACAGCAGCGGAGCGGAGCCTCTCCTCCTTACGGGCAGCACTTTATACAGCAATGTGCTGAGACAACATTTATGAAGGCTGATTAAAAATTATATGCCCACATCTTTCTGTTCTCGGCTGCTCATAGTAGCAGCAGGGGAGATAGAGGTATAAAGCGTCGCTAGACTGCTGATACTAACATCTAAATTGCAAAGAAGGATCTTTAAAATGAAATTTCCCGTCTATTTCCTGGCGGAGTGCCTCCACTTACACATCCACTCCACGAGGACCTTATAAAGTGCAGCCACAGAGACGTGCGCGCCACAACTCATCCCGCGCCTCCTGCCTCATGAATACAATAGTTAAGCCACAGTCAGGGCTGCTACACTCAAGCGGGTGCGTATTTACTCGCACCGTAGTGCTGTGATTTTGCAAAACAAATTATGCTTTTTTGCGAGCATAATGGCGTATTTCACTGTATTTTTTCAACCTGCAGGGCATGTTCATTTGTGCGCGGCAAGCAAAAACGCACTGCTTGAAATACTGTGTTCCTACGAAAATAAGACCTACCCCGATAATAAGCCCTACCCTGATTTTCGGGGCGGGCTTGAAATATAAGCCCTAGCTACACTACATGGGGAAAAAAAAGCAATATTTACCTAACAGGTGAAAATAAATCACCTGAAAATAAGACCCTGTGCCTCTTTTGGGACAAAAATGAAAATAAGACAGGATTCTATTTTTGAGGAAACACGGTAGCTAATTTGTTTAACGAGCTCCAGATGTGTTCTTTATCCAACGGAATTACGCAATGTTTCACGCATCTTCTTGTGTATTGTGGGTGCGTTTGCGCACCTCCCTATTGACTTCTATTGACCTTTGGTGTGCAAATGCGCAGAAAAATAGAGCATGCTGCGGCAGGACAGTGGTCTGGTATCTATTGTCTTTATATTCCCATCTTTGGTTTGGTCTATGATGGTAATTTTTGGTGGCAGGCTTTAACCCCTTAGTGACGGCCAATACGCCTTTTTGCTTACCTCATTATTGGGCTTCAAACCTGCACATACATCTTATTAAGGAGGTGGCTTGGCTGACTACTGACAGCCCGGCTCCTGCGCTAACCACCAGAAATGGAGAAACCTCAACCCCTTCCATGCCACAATCAATAGCAACAGCAGTATGTAAGCAGATCATAGGGGAAAAGGGGCTCTTTCTGTCATCCATTGGCACCCTGCAGTGAGATTGCAAGGTACCAATGGGTTTCCATGTCTGCCATATAACTCAGCCTAGTGATCAAACAATCACATCTTCAAGTCCCCTTCGGGGTGGCCTTCAAACTGGCGAGAAGATGCATGATTATGATTAGAGATGAGCGAGCATACTCGTCCGAGCTTGATGCTCGTTCGAGTATTAGGGTGCTCGAGATGCTCGTTACTCGAGACGAGCACCACGCGGTACTCATCTCGATTAAACGAGCACTGACCATTGAATTCAATGGAGCCGGCAATACAGCCGGCTCCATTAAAAGCAATGGGCTGCCGGCGAGCGCGGGATGAATTGTTGGGAAGGGCTTAAATATATAAGCCCTTCCCTGCAATTCATCCAGAAATGTGTAAAAAAAATATATATATATACTCACCTTGTCCCGGCAGAACGATGTTAGCCCATTGAATTCAATGGAGCTGGCAACACAGCCGGCTCCATTGAAAGCAATGGGCTGCCGGCGATCGCGGGATGAATTGTCGGGAAGGGCTTAAATATATAAGCTCTTCCCTGCAATTCATCCAGAAATGTGTAAAAATAAAAAATATATATATACTCACCTTGTCCCGGCAGATGGAGTTCAGCACGGCTGGCCTGCAGTTAGTGTGAAGGGGGTGTGAGTCAGACATGCTCCTGATTGGCTCAGCGCTGAGACAATCAGAGGCAGATCTCACTCACACCCATTCATGAATTCATGGCGCAGCTCTCAGCTGAATGACAGCAGTTCAGCACCACAGTGCAGGGGACAGCAGGAGAAGACACGGCTGTGCCCCGGCAGCTGAAGGGAGGTGAGTATCTATTTTTTTTGTTTTTTAAATCACTTTTAATTCATTTCCAGGGAATGGCTTATATGTAAAGCCCTTCCCTGAAAAAGAATTCAGGTGTGCCAGCGGACCATTGTCTTCAATGGAGTCGCCGGCAGCAGCAGCGGCTCCATTAAAGAGAATGCCTGCATTTTTATTCTTTTTTACACTAAAATCTTTCTTTTTCAGGTAAGGGCTTATATTTTTAAGCCCTTCCCGAAAATTCATCCCGCGATCGCTGGCAGCCCGTTGCTTTCAATGGAGCCGGCTGTATTGCCGGCTCCATTGAATTCAATGGGCTAACATCGTTCTTCTCTGCCACAGCTGTTACAGCTGTGGCAGAGGAGAACGATCGTTATGCTGACAGTGGGGGGGGTCTCACTCTTGCCACTATTGTGGCTTAATAGTGAGACCTCGGAGCCCGAAATGCAGCCCTGCATGTTGCTCCTTGCCTGCCCTATCCATTTCTGTGTTTTTTACATGACCTTCGTGATTTGCTAAGATTTTCACAAATGAAAACCTTAGCGGAGCACCAGTCATATACAAAAGTGCTTGAGTCGCCCATTGACTTCAATGGGGTTCGTTACTCGAAACGAACTCTCGAGCATCACTGAAAGTTCGACTCGAGTAACGAGCACCCGTGCATTTTGGTGCTCGCTCATCTCTAATTATGATACCAATGATTTTCAATAGTTTCATTCTCTTTTACGATATTTTCACTCCTGCGATGCTGCGTGAAAAAAAAATTGCAACATTTCCTCTCTTTTTGTGAATTCGCCCATTGCTTTCAATGATGCTGGCGGCATCAGCTTCGGCCCCATTGAAGACAATGGGAGAGCATCGCGATCCCTGCTGGGGCTGTGACAGCTGTGCCAGGGGTTTTCTTCCGCCCCGCACTAATGCAAGGCTGTTTCCACTTAGAAATGCCTTGCATGCTGGGGTTTCACATGGATCACCCTCGTCAGTGTGAAGGACTGAAAAATAGTGTAAAAAAGTTAAGTTACAATAAAGTTTAATTGAAAGAAAGAAAAATCCAGTTTAAAAAAACAACAACATTTTCTCCCACAAAAGCACGTTTAAAATGGATAAAATACAAAAAAAAAAGTTTAAAAGTATTCCATTGTTCATAACAACCAAACAATGAAAATATTTTGTTATTTATCTCGCATGTTGAACGCTGTAAAAATAATTTTAAAAATGAATGCCAGAATTACTTTTTTCATTTTGTTCACCTCCCAAAAAATGTAATAAAAAGCAATCCAAAAGTCCCATGTATCTCAAAATGGTAGCAATAAAAACTACAACTCTGGCTGCAAAAACAAGCCCTAATAGAGAATAACAATGTTCTAGGTCTTATAATGCGGTGATACAGAATCAATAGTTTTTCTTTAAAAACGTGTTTTTATTTAGCAAAAGTAGTAGAAAATAATAAAATCCCTATAAGCTTGGCATCGCAGTAATCGTGCTGATCAGATAAGAACGTTATGTTATTTTTAGTGAATGGTGAACGCTATAAAAACATAACCCAAAAACCAATGACATAGTTTGTAGATGTCTCCCAATGGGATCTTGGCGTGTAATACCAAGCCTGGCCACTACAGTAAGAACGTTGTTGTCTGCTTCCTGTAGAAACCAGCTCAGTGCATGTGTGCACTGGCCCGGCAAACAGTTGATTGGTGGGGATTCTGAGCAATGAACCCCCGCAGATCCCCTATTGATAACCTATTCTAAGGATATGCCCATCAATAGTTTATAACTGGTAAACCTCTTTAACCCCTTGAGTGGCGGGTTTCCTACCACCCTGTCGTGCCCACCAGGGCAGGTTTTTTAAAAATGGTCTAATCATTGAATTTCAACTAGTTTTGCAGTTGTGTCTCAAGAGCCATAACTTTTTCATTTTTCCATTGACATGGCCATATGAGGGCTTGTTTTTTGCGGGACAAGTTGTGATTTTTTAAACAGGGGGGAGGAAAAAAAGAAATGGGGAAAAAAAGAAAAAAAGGGCCCATGTCATTAAGGGGTTAAATAATGTATTAACTTCCTTCTCTGGGTCATTACGACGCATGGATACCACATGTGTGATTGTATTTTTGATTTTTTACAAAGTAAAGGGAGACAAGTGTTTTATTTATTTTTTTAATAATTTTTTTCCTTTTTTTTTTTTAAATTTTTTTAAATTTTTTTTTTTTTGTCCCTTTAGGGGACTTCCACAGGGACCCATCAGGACCCCTGATCACATTCCGGGGGTCCGATGGTGACAGCCCTTTACATGCTGCAGTGACAACCCTTTACATGCTGCAGTCACATAGACTGCAGCATGTAAAGGGTTAACACAGCAGAGATCGGAGGTTTTCTCTGATCTCTGCTGTAAGAGCAGGTACCTAGCTGTCCTCTGACAGCTAACAACCAGCTCTCCCTGCCACAGAGACCATCGGCTTGCTTCTGACAAGCCGATGGTCTCTATGGCAACCTGTAAACAAAGCAGGACATTGCCGACATGTCGGCAATATCTTCTGCTGGTTTTTCAAAGCCCTTGCACTGCTCTCTGTGGGTCTGTGCAGGCAGAGCACACTGTCACAGCTTGTGGCATTGTGCTCTGCAGCTCCCATAGTGATACATAGCCCGGAAATCTTCCGGGCTATGTTGCTATGAGCAGTGGAGCTCGTCCCCGGAAATTTTCCGGGCGTGCCACTCAAGGGGTTAAGGCACAAAATAGGCTAGTCACAAAGGAGTTAATATTGTGTAGCGATACAGATTTATCTGCCAAACCTGGTCTGGGAGAGCTAAGTGACAACCAATAGGGGCTCTGTAATGGTGACTGTTAGCGGTTGTCAGCATTAGAACTGCCGCACTTGTTAACGTACTGAGTTAGTAGATCACATACACCTCCAGTATCGACGTATTAGGATTGATCACGGTTTAGGATGCTTTAATTTGGGCCTAGCAGAACATGATATCTTGATGTTGCTCATTTCCTTGCAGACTCTTGAGACGTGAGATAGATAGCGGCTCCTCCGGCAGACGCAACTCTGCCCTTCCAATTAATCTGCCGCAGGTTATTGGCCTTCACTGCCGATGGTTTCCAAAGGACCTTTAGAGAATTAGGAATGTATTCTATGGATTAGATCAGTGACACGGAGAGCGGGTAATCACAAGGAGTCAATTACACAACATTCGTCTTACATGCCCCGGGCATCTGAAACTAAAGGTCATGAAAGGAGTTCATTACTGCCTCTGAGTCCCTGGTGCTGCGTGCTACTAGATGAAGAGATCACATCAGGTGGTGGTGGATCTCATGAGCTTCCGATGAAATTCATGTCTGACATCAGTAAGAAGATCAATTCTTTCGACATGACTAGGGTGGTTATTCAATGAGTTAAATGTAGGTGGCAATTCCTGTTTCCTTCTTTTCCGTTAGTAGTTCCCGGTGTATATTTATGGCTACGCGTCATGACGCGGCTAATATTACTGGCAGCGCGAAAGCAATTTCGAGTCTCATTCTGGGAATTCAACTCAAATGCTTTTTAAGTATGTTGTAGACATTTTGCAATTTCATGGACGGGTTTCCACTTCATGGATTGTAGACAGGAATCATGGAGGAGACGTCTGCTTGAGTAGAGGTAATGTGCTCCTGGACGTGGCTTGGTGACACCCTGAATGTATAAATGTAATACACACATGGACCGGATGAGGATTTCATAGTAGGTCATCCTTACTATAGAGGTCACTGTGGAGACCATGGAGGGTATGGAGGAGATCTAAAGGTGGCCAAACAGTGTAGACTAATGTTAGCCAAACCTGCCAGTTACATCATGACCGACCAACCATCTAATATACATAGTAACATAGTATGTTAGGCTGAATGAATGAATGAATGAATGACTGAATGAAGACACTGTCCATCTAGTTCAGCCTGTTTCAACCCCACGCCTTGTCGGTCCGGAGGAAGGTAATTCCTTCTTGACTCCATAATGGCAGTCAAAGTAATCCCTGGATAAACATTTGAGATCATCAACCCTGCTGGTCATCTAATGTCTATATAGCTGATTTTGGCAGATACAGCGCTCCCCTCATCTCCCAATTCTTCATTCAGCCTTTCACCTTGTAATTGGTGGCCTCTAGTTAGCGCCTCGCGCTGGTCAGGTGATGTCACTTCCGCCCCATGTGAATATGCCCTTAAGGGGAGTGCCTTCAACTGGATAGAATAATTGTCACCTAGGGAATAAATGTCTGATTGCTGGACATCCGACCACTCGGACTTTCCTGCTGAGGTCTTCAAAGTCTCTGCAGATAGTTGTAAGGTCTTTTTTTGCAGTGTGATGTGTCCCTACGTGTATCAGTAGGACTAGGTAGTGGTCTGTAGAACTGAAGAGTCTTGATAGCCTATCAGACACATATTTGTTTTGTGCACTTGGAGGACAGCACACCTCTCCCCACAACCACCACTCTTCTTTTATACTTCACAACAACACTTCTTTTTCTCCATCCAAGAGGATTCTCTGTGCTTACTAGACTGTTCTTTGTGGGCAAAGGCATGTACTTGATGTACCTCTTCATTGTTCTTCTGGTATGGATTCCTGAGCAGTATCGCTTCTGGCTGACTCCTGATCTTCCTGCTTCTTTGGGTCACATGCTTCCATTCCTCTGCCTCTGCAGGTGGAAAAACTAGACTTTAGGGCAGAAAAACTAGAAACTATGCATCCAATTAACAAAAGTTTCTTCATTTCTTTTTACGAGAGTCAAAAGGGTGCTTCCAGGAAGTTTTAGGGTTGTCCATGGTAATACCAGGGGCGGGGCTACCATGTTCCATGGTATGGGGTTAAAATTTTGGAACATGTAGAATTTTTTTTTAAAAATGAGAAGCAATTCAAAAACAGCCATGATATTCCCTCTATGGTAACAGACTGTTGCCGGTGTGTTGGATTTTCCAGATTGTCTGTCTGGGAGTTGTCTTTTGACATACCTCCCAACTTTTAGACAAGAAAAAGCAGTATGCTTCTTTTTTATGTTTGGCCATGCCCCTTTTAGGCTAAGCCACACCCTTAGTGTCTACTCACAGAAATAGTGCCCACCAGTAAACCCTCACATTATTAGTGCCTTCACTTAGTAATAATGTCACCTGCATGCCCCTGTTCAAAAACGGTGCCCTCTTATGACCCCCCACAGTAATAATGTCACCTGCATGCCCCTGTTCAAAAATGGTGCCCTCTTATGACCCCACACAGTAATAATGTCACCTGCATGCCCTTTGTTCAATAATAGTGCCCCTCTCATTAATAATGGCACACACAGTAATAATGTTGCCACATGTTCTTGTTTAGTAATAATACCACTGCTCAGTAATAATGCCCTCTTATGTACCATGTAATAATGTTGTTCCCACATACTCCAGCTCAATAATAATGCCCTTGAATGCCCCTACTTAGTAATAATTCCCTATGTTGTAATAATGTCCCCACTTTCTCCAGCTCAGTAATAATTCCCCCACTCAGCAATAGTGCCCTTTTATGCCCCTACATAGTAATAATGTCCCCATATATGCCAGTTCACTAAAAATGCCCCAGCACATTAATAACGCCTCTACTCAGTAACAATACCCTCTCATATCCCTACACAGTAATAATGTCACCCACATGCCCCTGTTCAAGAATACTGCCCCTCTTAGTAATACTGCCCTTGGTCAACAACAGTGCCCTCTTTTTCCCCCCCACATAGTAATAATGTCTCCACATGCTCTGATTCAGGCATGTCTTCCACAAATTGGTGAATCTGGGCTGATATAAGATTGTTGGGGATGGGGTCCTCGCAAGTCAAAGAAGCATCCTGGCCCGCTCCGCCATCCGCCATATGTTACACTCATGGTAAACCATTCACTAAATTCTCATAAATATGAATTCAGATGCTATTCGGGGGTCATTTTTACCTCCTCCAACTGCCACAGTGTGAAAGCATCTGTGAATACGGCCATTGATGGCAGCCGAGGTAACTGCTCCGGATTTCCGATAGGCTTTTTTTAACCGTTATGTAATAATTTTCTCAGCCAGCGCTCAAATTCTGCCTGTTTATATCCTTTTACTTTAATCTTCTCGTTCCCAACTCCGTCGATTTTTCCTTTTCACTTGTCAGTTCTGTTTTTGAGTGTCATAAGAGGAGAATTACTGTGTGGTAACCGTGTAATTACCGTCACTTAGAACACCAGCCATTATACTCATTGGTTAAACGGTGTATTCCCGCTCCGTGCACAGAGACACCGAGCCTTTCCAGTACAGCACACCAGGGACAGAGCAACAGAGATGTCAGGAGTCATTCCTGCTCAAAGGGGGCAGATAGCAGCCCCACAGAGGGGCAGAAGTCGTGTTGTCACAGAATAATAGAGGGTGCACAGTGACTCCACCAGCAGAATAGTCAGTGCAGCTCTGAAGTATAATACAGGATGTAACTCAGGATTAGTACAGGATAAGTAATGTATGTACACAGTGACTCCACCAGCAGAATAGTGAGTGCAGCTCTGGAGTATAATACAAGATGTACCTCAGGATCAGTACAGGATAAGTAATGTATGTACACAGTGACTCCACCAGCAGAATAGTGAGTGTAGCTCTTAAGTATAATACAGGATGTAACTCAGGATCAGTACAGGATAAGTAATGTATGCACACAGTGACTCCACCAGCAGGATAGTGAGTGCAGCTCAGGAGTATAAAACAGGGTGTAACTCAGGATCAGTACAGGATAAGAAATGTATGTACACAGTGACTCCACCAGCAGAATAGCGCACCCCTGAAGTATAATACAGGATAGGTGATGCTGAAGTGTAATACAGGATAAGTCATGTAAGGTACATATACAGTGACACTGCTGTTTGGGTAAATTAATTCTGTAATTAATTTGGGGCTAATTTTGTTGGTTTTCACTTAGCTTAAAAGATAATTTATAGGAAATAGTTTTAAGGGTTAATACTGAATCTTAAAACTGATGTCCTATCACTTTTTTTAAGGAGTCACATCTTCTCGTGAATGTTTTAGTGGTGGCAGTGTCTGGTATTGCAGCTTAGTCCCATTCCCTCCTAGTGTGCTGTAATGCCAGGGACTGCCACTACTTAAAGTACAGAGCTGTGCTGGTTAACAATGAAAGGACTTCAGCAAGTGCCATGGCCGTTTCAGAATGCTGATCAGTGGGTGTAACGGGAGTCAGACTAGACCAGATCTAGTTGTAATGGCTTTTCCTATCAATTTTATAGCCCCGGGAGCTCCTTTACCACAAAATGCTGGAATGATTTTTCTTACTTTGAAAGTTGTTCAGCGTTATATTTTCTTTGCTTGAAATATAAGAGGCATCTTATGTGACCTGTGACCCTGGCATCTAATAACCTCTCAGGAGAACGTCTGCAGATGAACTTTTAATGGTGTTCCTGTCCATTTTCACATTAACTACTGAAAATAGTCAGAAGAAGAAACTGAGTTCTTAGCAGGGAAGACGATCGTCAAAGGTTTATTTCTTGATTCCCTCGGCTACTAAAGAGAACTCCGGCCAGTGATAGAGCGATGGCAATGAGTCACCCCGACAACAGAGCGCTGCCAAATGGAAACGGTTGGAAGCAAGAGGAACCATGTAGTATATAACCAAGGAAATCAGATATTAGTCCCCTATGTGCCATCTAGACAAGATGAAAGCACTAATTATCAGCGTGACATTATCCTGCACCCCAAGTGTCAGCGTGTCAGTATCCTGCTCCCCAAGTACCAGCGTGTCATTATCCTGCACCCCAAGTGTCAGCGGGTCATTATCCTGCACCCCAAGTGTCAGCGTGTCATTATCCCGTTCCCCAAGTGTCAGCGTGTCATTATCCTGTCCCCAAGTGTCAGCGTGTCATTATCCCGTCCCCCAAAAGTCAGCGTGTAATTATCCTGTCCCCCAAGTATCAGCGTGCCATTATCCTGCACCCCAAGTGTCAGCCTGTCATTACCCTGTCCCCTAAGTGTTAGCGTGTCATTATCCTGCACCCCAAGTGTCAGCGTGTCATTATCCTATCCCCCAAGTGTCAGCGTGTCATTATCCTGCACCCCAAGTGTCAGCGTGTCATTCTCCTATCCCCAAGTGTCAGCGTGTCATTATCCTGTCCCCCAAGTGTCAACGTGTCATTATCCTGTCCCCCAAGTGTCAATGTTTCATTATCCTGTCCCCCCAGTGGCATTGTGTCATTATCCTGTCCCCCAAGTGTCATCGTGTCATTCTCCTATCCCCAAGTGTCAGCGTGTCATTATCCTGTCCCCCAAGTGTCAACGTGTCATTATCCTGTCCCACAAGTGTCAATGTTTCATTATCCTGTCCCCCAAGTATCAGAGTGTCATTATCCTGCACCCCAAGTATCATCGTGTCATTACCCTGTCCCCTAAGTGTTAGCGTGTCATTATCCTGCACCCCAAGTATCAGCGTGTCATTATCCTGCATCCCAAGTGTCAGCGTGTCATTATCCTGTCCCCCAAATGTCAACGTGTCATTATCCTGTCCACCAAGTGTCAATGTTTCATTATCCTTTCCCCCCAGTGGCATCGTGTCATTATCCTGTCCCCCAAGTGTCAGCATGACATTATCCTGTCCCCTAAGTGTCAGCGTGTCATTATCCTGTCCCCCAAATATGAGCGTGTCATTATTCTGTCCCCCAAGTGTCAGCGTGTCATTATCCTGTCCCCCAAGTGTCAACGTGTCATTATCCTGTCCCCCAAGTGTCAATGTTTCATTATCCTGTCCCCCAAGTATCAGAGTGTCATTATCCTGCACCCCAAGTATCAGCGTGTCATTACCCTGTCCCCTAAGTGTTAGCGTGTCATTATCCTGCACCCCAAGTGTCAGCGTGTCATTATCCTATCCCCCAAGTGTCAGCGTGTCATTATCCTGCACCCCAAGTGTCAGCGTGTCATTCTCCTATCCCCAAGTGTCAGCGTGTCATTATCCTGTCCCCCAAGTGTCAACGTGTCATTATCCTGTCCCCCAAGTGTCAATGTTTCATTATCCTGTCCCCCCAGTGGCATGCTGTCATTATCCTGTCCCCCAAGTGTCAGCGTGTCATTATCCTGCCCCCCAATTGTCAGCGTGTCATTATCCTGCAACCCAAGTGTCAGCGTGTCATTATCCTATCCCCCAAGTGTCAGCGTGTCATTATCCTGTCCCCCAAGTGTCAATGTTTCATTATCCTGTCCCCCCCAGTGGCAGCGTGTCATTATCCTGTCCCCCAAGTGTCAGCGTGTCATTATCCTGTCCCCCAAGTGTCAGCGTGGCATTATCCTGTCCCACAAATATGAGCGTGTCATTATCCAGTCCTTCAAGTGTCAGTGTGTCATTGTCCTATCCCGCAAGTGTCAGCTTGTCATTCTCCTGTATCCTCAAGTGTTAGCGTGTCATTATCCTGTCCCCCAAGTATCAGCGTGTCATTATCCTGTCCCCCAAGTGTCAGTGTGTCATTATCCTGTCCCCCAAGTGTCAGTGTGTCATTATCCTGTCCCCCAAGTATCAGCGTGTCATTATCCTGCACCCCAAGTATCAGCGTGTCATTACCCTGTCCCCTAAGTGTTAGCGTGTCATTATCCTGCACCCCAAGTATCAGCATGTCATTATCCTGCACCCCAAGTGTCAGCGTGTCATTCTCCTATCCCCAAGTGTCAGCGTGTCATTATCCTGTCCCCCAAGTGTCAACGTGTCATTATCCTGTCCCCCAAGTGTCAATGTTTCATTATCCTTTCCCCCCAGTGGCATCGTGTCATTATCCTGTCCCCCAAGTGTCAGCGTGTCATTATCCTGTCCCCCAAATATGAGCGTTTCATTATCCTGTCCCCCAAGTGTCAATGTTTGATTATCCTGTCCCCCCAGTGGCATCGTGTCATTATCCTGTCCCCCAAGTGTCAGCGTGTCATTATCCTGTCCCCCAAATATGAGCGTGTCATTATTCTGTCCCCCAAGTGTCAGTGTGTCATTATCCTATCCCGCAAGTGTCAGCGTGTCAGCTTGTGATTCTCCTGTATCCTCAAGTGTTAGCGTGTCATTATCCTGTCCCCCAAGTATCAGCGTGTCATTATCCTGCACCCCAAGTATCAGCGTGTCATTATCCTGTCCCCCAATTGTCAGCGTGTCATTATCCTGCAACCCAAGTGTCAGCGTGTCATTATCCTATCCCCCAAGTGTCAGCGTGTCATTATCCTGTCCCCCAAGTGTCAACGTGTCATTATCCTGTCCCCCCAGTGGCAGCGTGTCATTATCCTATCCCCCAAGTGTCAGCGTGTCATTATCCTGTCCCCCAAGTGTCAACGTGTCATTATCCTGTCCCCCCAGTGGCAGCGTGTCATTATCCTGTCCCCCAAGTTTCAGTGTGTCATTATCCTGTCCCCCAATTATGAGCGTGTCATTATCCTGTCCCCCAAGTGTCAGCGTGTCATTATCCTATCCCGCAAGTGTCAGCTTGTCATTCTCCTGTATCCCCAAGTGTTAGCGTGTCATTATCCTGTCCCCCCAGTGGCAGCGTGTCATTATCCTGTCCCCCAAGTGTCGGCGTGTCATTATCCTGTCCCCCAAGTGTCAACGTGTCATTATCCTGTCCCCCCAGTGGCAGCGTGTCATTATCCTGTCCCCCAAGTTTCAGCGTGTCATTATCCTGTCCCCCAATTATGAGCGTGTCATTATCCTGTCCCCCAAGTGTCAGCGTGTCATTATCCTATCCCACAAGTGTCAGCTTGTCATTCTCCTGTATCCCCAAGTGTCAGCATGTCATTATCCTGTCCCCAAATATCAGCGTGTCATTATCCTGTCCCCCAAGTATCAGCGTGTCATTATCCTGTCCCCCAAATATCATCGTGTCATTCTCCTGTACCCCAAGTGTTCGCGTGTCATTATCCTGTAGCCCAAGTATCAGCGTGTCATTATCCTGTCCCCCAAATATCAGCGTGTCATTATCCTGTTCCCCAAGTGTCAGCGTGTCATTATCCTGTTCCCAAATATCAGCGTGTCATTATCCTGTTCCCAAGTGTCAGCGTGTCATTCTCCTGTATCCCCAAGCGTCAGCGTGTCATTATCCTGTCCCCAAGTATCAGCGTGTCATTATCCTGCACCCCAAGTGTCAGCGTGTCATTATCCTGCCCCCAAATATCAGCGTGTCAGTATCCTGTCCCCCAAGTGTCAGCGTGTCATTCTCCTGTACCCCCAAGTATCAGCGTGTCATTATCCTTTCCCCCCAAGTGTCAGCGTGTCATTATCCTGTCCCCCAAGTGTCAGCGTGTCATTATCCTGTCCCCCAAATATGAGCGTGTCATTATCCTATCCCGCAAGTGTCAGCGTGTCAGCTTGTCATTCTCCTGTATCCTCAAGTGTTAGCGTGTCATTATCCTGTCCCCCAAGTATCAGCGTGTCATTATCCTGCACCCCAAGTATCAGCGTGTCATTATCCTGTCCCCCAATTGTCAGCGTGTCATTATCCTGCAACCCAAGTGTCAGCGTGTCATTATCCTATCCCCCAAGTGTCAGCGTGTCATTATCCTGTCCCCCAAGTGTCAACGTGTCATTATCCTGTCCCCCCAGTGGCAGCGTGTCATTATCCTGTCCCCCAAGTGTCAGCGTGTCATTATCCTGTCCCCCAAGTGTCAACGTGTCATTATCCTGTCCCCCCAGTGGCAGCGTGTCATTATCCTGTCCCCCAAGTTTCAGTGTGTCATTATCCTGTCCCCCAATTATGAGCGTGTCATTATCCTGTCCCCCAAGTGTCAGCGTGTCATTATCCTATCCCGCAAGTGTCAGCTTGTCATTCTCCTGTATCCCCAAGTGTTAGCGTGTCATTATCCTGTCCCCCCAGTGGCAGCGTGTCATTATCCTGTCCCCCAAGTGTCGGCGTGTCATTATCCTGTCCCCCAAGTGTCAACGTGTCATTATCCTGTCCCCCCAGTGGCAGCGTGTCATTATCCTGTCCCCCAAGTTTCAGCGTGTCATTATCCTGTCCCCCAATTATGAGCGTGTCATTATCCTGTCCCCCAAGTGTCAGCGTGTCATTATCCTATCCCACAAGTGTCAGCTTGTCATTCTCCTGTATCCCCAAGTGTCAGCATGTCATTATCCTGTCCCCAAATATCAGCGTGTCATTATCCTGTCCCCCAAGTATCAGCGTGTCATTATCCTGTCCCCCAAATATCATCGTGTCATTCTCCTGTACCCCAAGTGTTCGCGTGTCATTATCCTGTAGCCCAAGTATCAGCGTGTCATTATCCTGTCCCCCAAATATCAGCGTGTCATTATCCTGTTCCCCAAGTGTCAGCGTGTCATTATCCTGTTCCCAAATATCAGCGTGTCATTATCCTGTTCCCAAGTGTCAGCGTGTCATTCTCCTGTATCCCCAAGCGTCAGCGTGTCATTATCCTGTCCCCAAGTATCAGCGTGTCATTATCCTGCACCCCAAGTGTCAGCGTGTCATTATCCTGCACCCCAAATATCAGCGTGTCAGTATCCTGTCCCCCAAGTGTCAGCGTGTCATTCTCCTGTACCCCCAAGTATCAGCGTGTCATTATCCTTTCCCCCCAAGTGTCAGCGTGTCATTATCCTGTCCCCCAAGTATCAGCGTGTCATTATCCTGTCCCCCAAGTGTCAGGTTCTGTATGCTGGTCACCATCTTTGCTCTGGCACAGCAGTATGAATAATTTTCTTTAGACAGAATCCACAACATGTTAGGGCTTGTCTACATCAGCACTGGAGCAGCAAAACGTCAGCCCCCGGCCAAAAGGAACCATTGTATGATGGAACTGAATGGTGCTGAACAGACCCCATTGACTATGATGGGGTCTGCTCATATTCCATGCTTGTTTTCATCTTACTGGATTTGACAGGTCGAGGTAGCGCTGCATCCTGCACTATTTTGTCCTGGTTTTTAGAAATCATTGACTGAGGTTCAGAGCGGAACTTGCATGGTTGATGTGAATGAGCCCTTATTCTGTAATAAGTCATCAAGTGTTCACAAACTTTAGTAATGAACCCAGTGATGGCGTCCGTGCCGGATGATATGTCCTACGTACTGTCATACATTATGATCTCTTTTTTAATGTACTTCTTATTCTTCTGCTGAGCATTTTATGAGTTCTCACACCGGAATATTCTCCACGTTGCGCTGGTTTTGGGGATAATGTAGATCCACCTGACGAGAGCGCCAAGTATTTTCTCTTTTTTTCAGCCTCCCTTGGTGGGAATTATGGCTCCTAATCTTCTGTTTTATGTTCACTGTATGATTCTGCTGGAGTGCAAACAGAGTCTCAGCTGGGGGTCAGCGCTTTGTTCTCAAATTATCATGATATGGCACAAGGTATCATTATCTCATATGAGCGGAGCGTTGTGCCGCCGGGAGCTCATTCTCCGATGTGTACTTTACAAGGCAACAATGGGAAAGGGGCGTCAGGAGCAAAGCACAAAATAGCAATGTATAGAGAACGAATTCCCCTCCATCAGCTCAGTCACTTGATCCTTCCCAGCTGTTTACATCGCTGCCACATAATGAAAGCCACGCTGAACATTTAAGCGTCATATGTGTCAATCAAATGGGTGAATATTGACATCAGTTCCCACCAATGTGCAGAACTAACAGCTTGCAGCTACTTACTAAAATACTTCTTCAGACCTGTTTTTTTTTACTCTTGGTCATATCTGGCCTCAGCTAGGTGCATCCTGTGCGACTTCACAGGCTGCAGTCACCAGGTTGTAGGGGCGGCACCTAGATGTAGGCTGGGGGAACTCATCCCCCTTAGGTTCTCCAGGCCAAATAGTCTTCTTTTTCAGTGTGGCAGTATCTTGTGGACCTACATGAATCCTCCTCCTGGCTCTGTCTCCTCCCCTCTGATGTTCTGAGGCCTCGTTGTCGGCCTACCGCTCCCCTACAACACAATTGCTTTGTTCTGCTATGGTAGTTTTGTTATACGAGCTTGGTTCTGCGACTGTATGTTATGAGCTTGGTTCTGGTGCTGTATTTATGTACTGAGCTTGGATCTGTATCTATGTCTTCTCCCCTCTGTTGTTTCAAGGCCCTGATATACATATATGTAATGCGTTTGATTCCTATATTGTATCTGTATGCTGAGGTTGGTTCTGGTCCTGTATTTACGAACTGAGCTTGGTTATGGTCCCGTATTTGTGTTATAAGTTTGGTTCTGGTGCTATGTCTATGTACTGAGGTTGGTTCTGTTGCTCTACTTATGTGAGTTTGGTTCTGATATTACATCTTTGTACTTAGATTGATTCTGGTCCTGTATTTATGTGCTAAATTTAGTTCTGTTGCTGTATTTATGTTATGAGCTTGGTTTGGGTACTTTATTTATGTGCTGTTTGTTTCTGGTGCTGTATTTTTTATGATATTGGTTGTTATACTGTATTTATGTTATGAATTTGGTTCTAGTGCTGTATGTATGTATTGAGCTTTGTTCTGGGGCTATATTTATGATATGAGCTTTGTTCTGGTGATGTATTTCTGTACTGAGCTTGGTTCTAGTGCTATATTTATGTTATGAGCTTGGTTCTGCTACTGTATTTATCCACTAAACTATTCTGGCGTGAGTATGCTGCTTTCTGCACTAGTATTCCTTGTCTCTTTGTTGCATCTCCAGCTGGAAAACACCAGTGGGTCAAACCCAGAAAGCGTGTATATGGGAGAGTCAAGAGAATAGCTGTGGGATAAATGCTTGTTGAAGGTTTATGGTGGCTCTTGCGTTTGCTACGATTATGTTCACCTCTAGAGATGAGCGAGCATACTCGCTAAGGACAATTACTCGATCGAGCATTGTCCTTAGCGAGTATATCCCCGCTCGGAAGAAAAGGTTCGGCTGCCGGCGCTGGTGAGAGGTGAGTTGTGGGAGTGAGCAGGGGGGAGCAGGGGGAGAGAGGGAGAGAGAGATCTCTCCTCCGTTCCTCTCCGCTCTCCCCCGCCGCTCCCCGCCCGCCGAATCTTTTCTTCCTAGCCTGCAGGTACTCGCTAAGGGCAATGCTCGATCGAGTAATTGCCCTTAGGGAGTATGCTCGCTCATCTCTATTCTCCTCCAATAATCTTGTTAGTCTGTGTATGCTAAACCATTTGAGGTCTAACAGGTACCGGTACCTTCTGTTATTGTCTGTGCATCTGAAAAAGGCCTGCTAGGTGAAAGTGCCTCATCACACTGAGACCAATAAAGTTTGTCTGAAAAAGTGAAAGCACCATTTAATTCATGCAACTTTTTTCCGCTAGCAAAGAGTTTGTGGATAGAACAATATTTGGCTCAGCGGTCACTTTGATTACCCCTTTCTGACCTACACAGAACAGACTCTTTATTAGAGCCCCCATCTAGTAGCACATTGGACCTCCTTTGGTCTTCAGAACTGCAGCAATTCACTGTGGCATCCATCCACATGTTTTAGAGAAGCTAAGGAAACCTTCCCCACACCATTACTCCACCTCCACCAGCTGGCAGGAAGGGGTCATTGATTCATGCAACTTGTGCCAATTTTTGACCTTCCATCAGAACGATGTAACAGAAATCTGGATCCATCTGACAGACGATGCTTTTCCGCTACTCAGTAATACAAGTTTTGCGCTCTTTTGTCCGCTGGAGTCTCGCCTTTCTGTTTCTCTTAGATACATTGGCACTGGAACTGGTCGTCTGCTGTTGTAGCCCATCTGTGATAAGGAATGGTGAGTTGTGTTCCGAGCACCAGCTCTGTATTTGGTTGCTCTTGACAGTTCAGCGCCTGTTGTTCAAAACGATTTCTGACATCCTCTTCTGACGCCTTTCAGTGATGAGTTATTTCCGTCCAGAGGATCCCCTTTTACTGGATGTTTTCCTTGCTCATGGCATTCTTGGTATATTCTCCACACCATAAGGCCCCCTGCAAACGGGCGAAAATTCTGCCGCGGGATTTCCCGCAGAATTCCGACCGTGGAAGCTGCCATAGGATTGCATTAGAAAACGCAATCCTAGGCAGATGGCCGCGATTTTTCCGCCTGAAATCACACGCGGAAAACACATCGTGGCATGCACTATTTCTGTGCGGGTCTCGCAGAGGCCCACACAGAAATGTCACTCCCCGGCCGCCGGCTCCGCTCTGCGCATGCACAAAGAGCCGGAGCCGCGGGAGAGGTGAGCACCGCGCTAGTCCCTGCATGGGCTCGGGTCGGGTCCTGCTGCGAGAATTCTCTCTGCGGAATCCAACCCGGCCGTCTGCAGGCGGCCTAACATGAGAAAACCCCATGCGGTTGGCAGTGAGGCCCCGGCTAGTCTAGCACCAATGACCAGGCCTTGTTGGGAGTATTTTGTATTCTCTTTCCATAGTTCTCGGCACTCAGATGACTTTGTAGCATCATAGTAGAATATTCCGGTTCTTAAATCCAATCAACAACTTTCATATAAAGGGAGAGACACCAAAACATCCCCAAATTGCTTCATTCCCCAACATGATGATCTCTATCAATAAACTTTGCTTTCTTCTTCCGATCTTGAAAAATGTCACCCGCCTCGAGGAAACTTTCTACGGCGCGACACTCCATGTGCATGGCTTCCTATCATGCATAATACAGCACATGCAATATGTCACCCCACCACTCAACAATCGGCATCAAAGCTTCGCTCACTCAGAGGTCTTATTACTGCCTCACCCCATTATATCCGGGCCGCAAGGAGAAGACGATGATACTCCGTCTGGGGATTTCTTTGTTTCACGATTAGATTCTGTGGCTGACAGCAATAAATGAATGGTGGCCTTTCTTTCCCCGACTCGGCACGGCTCTTCTGACACATCCCCATCTATCCTTCGCCAATGGATTGTGAACATTAAATGTTTAATGACTTCGTGTTCTGTGTTTTTACTGGTTCCAATTGAGGCTGACAGCAATCTGCAATCCCCACAGAGCGAAAGGTGCAGAATTCACTTTCATAGTATTCAAACGACTTAAGTAATGGATTAACCGGGAAGATTTACATCAGACACTTAATTGACACGGGAAGAACTGACAGGGGAGAAGGAGAGAGACTCAGCATTAGAAGGAGACATTCCTGCGGCCTATCAGCAGATTACAAATCATTTATTGCCCTTCTTTGCTGCAGTCACATAGAAATATCTGGGCTGTGAGGGCGACCCTAGTACTATAGGGGCCCATATACCTGCGACTGACAGGGCCGGATCCTGGTTTATGTGGGCCCTCAGGCAGTAGAGTCTCAGTGGGTCCCGCTTTGTATCTCTGCCTCAGCCGTGATAGAAGGGTACTGGCCTAGTTATTATAATGAGCCAGCCGCTAACACCTCAGCGATGACATCACCGTCAAGGAAGAGGCCACAATACCAAGTGACCGCTCATCAGAACTCAGCTGGAAGTGGTTGTTCAGACTCCACTACTCCAGATGACTTTAAAAAATCCCTGGATAACCCCTTTAAGCATGGATGTGTTTTAGATATGCCATGTTTTACATATACACTCACTGTCAAAAAACAACCAATAAGGGAAATCTAGCCCTAACAGCCTGAGGAAAAAAAACCCTGCCTAAAGTGGGGCCATCGCCCCGCCAAGGACGGCCAATGTCCTGAACATGGGCCACCTGCACTGACCCTAGGTGAAAACAAGAAATGTCTATAAACAGGTGGAACAACTAAAGTATGGGGCAGGAGCCCTGCATGATGGGTGGGCTGGGGTAGCCGACAGTATTGAACAAAGGGTTAAGGGTGTTGGCTGGTTAGGAGAGTTCTAGAAAGGGGGAGTTGGAGATTTGGATTGCTGGGAGAAGAAGTGGGTGGTGGTAATATAAAAGAGGGGGGGGGGGAGTTCAGGCA
Source organism: Eleutherodactylus coqui (assembly GCF_035609145.1). Taxonomy (NCBI): domain Eukaryota; kingdom Metazoa; phylum Chordata; class Amphibia; order Anura; family Eleutherodactylidae; genus Eleutherodactylus; species Eleutherodactylus coqui. Next base: position 223,174,935 of record NC_089839.1, read on the forward strand.
GTCCTGAGGGAAAAGAAAAGTCGGAAGTGTCCCGCCCTCCCACCCATTGTGGTTCAGGGGATGAGGGAAATGTTTTATTGCCATGGCAGCTGTGGTGGGTCCTTGGAGTCGTTTTAAATTGGTTAGGGGGGAGTTGGGTGGGCACGGTCTTACCTGCCAAGACTCCCTCCCTGGTTTAATGTTAGGTGTCTGGTGCGGTGTGACTTGGCTAGGGGGGGGGGGGTAAACTCCCTCCAGCCGTTAAGTTACAGTGGTAGTAGCTACCTCAGGGCGGTTTGTGGTGCCTCTGAGCTGGTTAAGACGGCGGGGGCAGTGTTTGGTTGGAATGGTATGTTTTGCATCAGATTTTTGTGGCTCCAAGCACTCCCCCTCGTATATATGTGATAGTTTTCAGGATGTTTAATGTTAGTCTGTTTAATAAATTGGCTGCTGTGGTCACTTTTAGCCAAGAAGTTGTATGTGTCTTCATTGGTGTAGAAGGTGGTTATGGCAGAAGGTACTCAGCCTCCCCACGTCAAGGCAGCAGGGACAATGACAGAAACAACTCCAATATACAAGTAAATACACCAGCTACTTACATATCAGGATGGCTGGACCAAGGGAAGTTTGGACTAGACCAACTTCACCACCAGAGATGAATAATCAGCAACTAGTAAGAGTAGGGGATGGAATGTATAAACCCCTACTTTAATACATTGGCTAGCCAGGAAAAACACCTAGGGGAATCTCAACATATGACTCCCAATGACACTTTAGCAATGACAGGGGAACCCTAAGGAATAATAGACATATGATCAAAGAAAGTGGCATAACATGGCTCACACTAACATACTGCTGTCGCGGACATTAGGCCACAACCCTGTCGCAGCCGTCGAGTCGTGACAATAATTATATATGTACAGCTGCTGGTATAACCTGGGTATCTCCTGTATATAATTATATATATGTACAGCTGGTATGTTATACATCTCCTGTATATAGTGATATGGAGCATGCTGGTATAACTTGGGTATCACCTGAATATAATTATATATGTACAGCTGGTATGTTATACATCTTCTGTATATAGTGATATGGAGCATGCTGGTATAACTTGGGTATCACCTGGATATAATTATATATGTACAGCTAGTATAAGTTATACATCCTGTATATATGATATGGACCATGCTGGTATAACTTGGGTATCTCCTGTATACAATTATATATGTACAGCTAGTATAAGTTATACATCCTGTATATATAATATGGACCATGCTGATATAACCTGGGCACGTAGAGCTGGTATATGGTCGGCAATCTCTAGTATATAGTGATGTTGGTCACCTGTTAACACAAGTGTTAGCACACACACATAAGACTTTCTTGAGATGCAGTTAGGACACTCTTTACTCTTCATTACTAGCTGTACGGTCACCATCCACTAGAGCCAGGTGACTGTCAGTTCCCATTTTCTTTCCCTGATGGGGTGAATGAGTTGATGGGGCTTCTATTTCTCTTGGAGCACTCCGGCTTTCACCATTGTTCCTCCCACAGATATATAACATTCACACCTGCAGACAACTTAGGGAAAATCAGTTTGATTGGAGGATGTCCAGGCTGTGGCTTTCTAATATCAGACGGATTGGAGAGGAGACCTCAGATCAGTGCTTGTGTGACTTCTTATTCACTGCATTAAACTCTGGTGATTGCTTTCTTCATTCATGATGTATGTCTCTCCCCAGTACACATGAGTGAGCTAGTATTACTTTGGTTAGTTATGTCTTCTATCTCAAACTCCTGGCCTCTCTCTGATCGGAAACATTTTTATTGAATATAACAATTCCATCTCGACACTTAAGAGTAGTTTTGAGCAAAGCCGAACCTCGGGTGGTTTGTCTTAGACGAGGCCACTAAAATGGCGCCTGCCACATAGCAGAAAGAAGAATGGGGAAGGATCACATGATCTCAGGGTAGTCCATAATGCTTTGCAAATGGTTCTTCTACCTCCTCCTCCTCTTCTTTCTCTTATTCCCCATCTTCTTCCTCCTTTTCCACCTCTTCCTCCTCTTTCTCTTCTTCCTCTCTCCTCCCTCTTCTTATACTCCCTTTCCTTCTTTCTCCTCTTCTTTTTTTCTCTTTTTTCTCTTCTTTTATCACTTCCTTTTCTTGTTCTTCTTCTGATTGTTCTTCAGCTTTTTTTCTTCTTCCTTCTCTTCCCCTTCCTTCTATTCTTTTTCTTTTCAAATACCCTCCTGGGTGACCTAAGAGTGTTATACCAGCTTTTATTGGTCGTAGACAGTGCTATACACCAGTTTTAGGTGTATTGGTGACGTTTTGGTTCAGTTTGAGTGAATTCACATCGAACCAAACTTTCTGACAACATCTGGGTAACTGGCTGAACCAAACCTTTTACAAGTCCCTCATCACTACTTTGGAGCAGGCTGCTGGTACTGGGGGCACAATGGGTAGTACTCAATAGCTTGGCAGCTCAGGATACAACTTTTGGAGGCACCGTCACTTACTGTTCTCTTGTTTGATACTGTAATGGCTGAGGCTCATATTAGACACTAGAGTCTGGCAGAGGACCTTAATACTCGTGGTAGCAGAGGCCTACTCCTAGTAGTCGAAATGTCTGCTCCACGACAACATCTACTGGCTCCAACTACAAAGCTCAGTCTTTGGGCTGTTCTATATATTAGCTTCGCTTCTCGCTAGACTCCGCTGTGCAACCCCAATATGTGCTCCTCAGCACCTAAGGGCATAATACTTCAGAAAGTAGCAATAAGGTTATTTAGCAAACACCACAATTAGACATGTACTACCCGTTATGTAATTAACATCTGACGTGATACAATGCTGCGCCAAATTCATTTCAGTTGTCAGTCACTATTACTTATCGCTTGTGTGTGGAAACGGCAGGGAAAAAACACTTTTCCCTCAGTGATTTCTTACATCTCCAAACTGCTGCGTCCATGTAAATTTTACAATGTGCAACCCAGCGCATGCGTGTCTAGTGAAAGGTCCTTAGTGCGTGAAGATGAAGGACGCCAAGTGAGACCGCTGCTGTCTAGCGGGATAAATCAATGAGTTCATTATTCTACAAATTAATGTCAATTAAAGCCTAAGCAGAGGAGCTGGCGGAGATGGCGCTGCACCGCGGCAAGGGGAAATCTTATTTGTGCACTGAATGGGTTCATGATGAATAATTTATGCGCATGTTCCCTGTAACAAATCTGCTGAAATGTACTTAGTGGGATGTATATGAGCGAGAGCGTTCTTGGCTCCATTACACAAACGTACAGGCCGCCACCACAGGACCTGCCAGGGACAACCTCTGGGTAAGATATAGCAGCTGCAATCAGTGCCTCCAGATTAGCTGCATCGCCTATTGGAGTTTGAGGTAGTGTGAAATTCACCAGTTGCTGCACGATCTCTCCTCCATACTTTATACTGCAGCCCTTCTCATTTATAACACAGCTATGATCAGTGACTCCAGCTTAGCTGCATCGTCTATTGGAGTCTGAGCTACTCTAAAATCCACCTGCTTTCTCATTACAACTCAAATTGTCACATTCTCTCTCTTCCATGCTTTAGGCCCCCCGGGGGGGAATTCCACGGTGGGATTTCCCACAGAATTTCTGGCCGTGGACGCTGCCATAGGATTGCATTAGAAAACGCAATCCTAGGCAGACGGCCGCGTGAAATCACACACGGAAAACATATTGTTCTGTTTCTGTGCGAACTCGCAGAAACGCGCGCAGAAATGTCACTCCCGGGCCATCGGCTCCGCTCTGCGCATGTGCCAGCTGGACGGGGCCGCAGGAGCGGGTGAGAGCCGCACTGGTCCCTGCAGGGGCGCGGGTCGGGTCCTGCAGCGAGAATTCTCGCAGCGGGATCTGACCCGGCCGTCTGCAGGCGGCCTTATAGTTCTGCTCATCTATAACAAATATATCATCGATGACTTCAGATTAGCTGCATCATATTTTGGAGTCTGAGGTAGTCTGAAATTTACCTTCTTTGTCAATAACGTTTCAGACTGCTACCCTCTCTTCCCTGTTTGCTCAGCTATGATACATCCATGATCAGTGACTCCAGGTTAGGTGCAATGTCCTCCATACTTTAGGCCTAGTTCACACGAGCGCAAATTTAGTGCAGAATACGCATGTGAAAAGATCGCGGCCATGCTGCACTAAAAATAGCGTGAAAATAGCTATTAAGTATCACGCTTAATTAGCAGTGAAATTGCCCATTCAAACGATCGGGAGCTGCATGGTGCGTGTTATGCAGCTCCCATAGGAGTCTATGGAAACTCCTGCGCATCATGCAGCAAAGATAAGCCTATCTTTTCTTGCAGCACGGACCTTAGATGCGAGCATTGCAGACGCATGTCCTATCTTTGTTAGGTTTCAAGGTTATTGCGCGTCTAAAATTCCTTTGTCTGAACGTTTCTATGGGAAACCATTGGTTCTATCTGACGCAATTTTTTCACGCGCCTATTCTGCGCTAAAATGACATTTGTGTGAATAAAGCTTTAGGCTTCATTCACATGAGCGTATATTGGCCGAGCTTTCATGCCCGGGCCGATATACGCTGCTCATACAATGCATTAGTTCAGATGGGCATATTCCCGTGGCGTAAAAGCACCCAGATGGCCAAGAAAGATAGTTCAGGAATAAGGATGAGCAAGTATACTCGCTAAGGCACTACTCGTTCGAGTAATGTGCCTTAGACGAGTATCTCCCTGCTCGTCCTTAAAGATTCGGGGGCCGCCCCGGGGCGGGGAGCTGCGGGGGACAGCGGGGAGGAACGGAGGGGAGATTTCTCTCTCCCTCTCCCGCCCGCTCTCCCCTGCTCCCCGCCGCAACTCACCTGTCAGCTGCGGCTGCCCCCGAATCTTTATGGACGAGCAGGGAGATACTCGTCTAAGGCACATTACTCGAGCGAGTAGTGCCTTAGCGAGTATACTCGCTCATCCTTATTCAGGAACTATCTTCTGGATGGAATATGGCGGCGGCTCCTATAGACTCCTTTGGGAGCCTATGGGATCTGCCAGACAAGAGAGGTAGGAGGAAATTTAGCAGTGTGTCTGCTAAACTCCCACCCCCTTCACTCCTTCTCTCCCTCCCTTGTCAGCTGCTGGCAATTGGAGGGGACGGGAGCTTAGCACACTAGCTCCGCCTTGCCCCACAACCTCCCCTTGCTGACAGCCATCGAGGGGGCAGAAAGGGGAGGCAGTTTAACAGAGCTAAACTGTCTCCTGCCCAACAGCTTTCCGGGCTTGGCATATATGCGCCGGAACAGGCTGTCTCAACGGGCACACAAGCAGCATAAAAGGAGCCTTTGGGCAGCTGGACATAGACGTATTTGGGCATGTATTTGCACGCATAATACATAGAGAATAGAACTTATTGATATCAATGGGTTCATTTACATTTCCTTTTTTATACGCTTTCTTTGCGTGTGCAAAAAAATAAAACCTGCTCTATTTTGTACTTATTTGAGGCCTATGGGGGTGTGCAAATGCGCATGCAATATGCAACAAGATGTGCAAGATGTGCAAAACAACGGGAAAACAACACATTTGAACCTCATTAAGCTCAATAGCCTTTTAAATCACGGTGAACATGCACTGCGTGCGCCAAAGGTTACAGTGTAATACACCAATACGTGTGCAAAAGCAGCTTATTCACTACAAATGCACAAATGTTTGACCAAAATCTTACCAATTTGCCAATTTCACCTTTTCCCTTTGACTACCATACAACATGGCATTATTAGTAAATGTAGGCCATGGTCTCTTGTCTACCTCCTTTCTCATCACAAGCTTCTACTCTTTCCTCCCTTTATGCTTTAGGCTCCATTCACACAAGTGTATATCGGCAGCGGTTTCACAGCCGGCATATATATACTCCCTATCTGATGCACTGGTTTCCAATGCATCAGTTCAGATGGGCGTATTTCCGATGAGTAAAAACAGCCAGCTGGCAAAAATAGTTCCAGAACTAACCTTATGCGCTATCTTCCGCACGGAGGCCGGTCCCGTAGACTTTTATGGTAGCCGCAAAAAAGGAGGTGGAAGGGAGTTTAACAGTGTCTCTGTTAAACTACCTCCCCTTTTCCGCCCCTTGCCAGCTATTGGCAAAGGGATGGGACAAAAGATTAGCACACTAACTCCTGTTCCACCCCTTCCTTTTGCAGACAGCCTGCAAAGGGTGGAGAGGGGGAGGGAGGGTACTGGTGTATCTTGACACCACCAGGAAGTACTGGTGGAGTCACGATTGACAGGGGGGTGACGCCCCTGTCCCTGATTGGCTGCAGAGGTGGATGGGCTGCAGGTCCTGGCAGCCCACTAAAGATTTATTGGTAAAGCATACAGCATCCCCCATTGCAGGCAGGCAGCCCAAGCTGCAAGGTCCTTCCCCGCCGGCCAGCCAGAATGCGTTCTTTGAAAAACATACCGCGGCCCCCACTGTAACGACGTTCCCTGAAGCGCACAGCGTGGTCAGCAACAGGGAAACCGCAGCACCCTGAAGCTCTCTCCCCACCGGCGCTACCCATTTAACGGAGAGGGGGGCATCAGCAGGGACACCACAACAGCGTGAAGCACCTTCACTGCCAGCACTGCAGCACAGAGGGCAGAGCGCCATGGGACACAGACTCAAAGCTGGCGGCTGCAGTGTACTGTGGTAGGAGGAGGAGAGCTGGGAGTCCATACAGTGTGGGGTACAGTGACTCACTGCCGGTGCCAGCAACCACTGAGTACCGGCAGAGGACAGCAGGGAGGCCAAAAACACAGTGACAGCCGGCGACGGCAGAGTACCATAGGAGGATGAGAGCAGCGAGCCCATACAGCGCAGGGGGAACAGTCACATTGTACTGTAGGGAGGCTACAGCGGCAGGGGACAGTGAGTGACAGCCAGCTTACGCACAGCACAGCCAACTTACACTGAGGCCGGGGAGAAAAGTCACATGCCTGGGAAATAATGCATCCTAAGAAAAAAATGCAACCGGTCCCATAGCTTTCTCCCAACTTCATGTGTGAATATGCAGTGAATACACAAGTATCATGTGTATTCACTGCATATTTACCCCACCCCATTGGCTTTAATGGGCAATTTTGGACAAATAGGACAAGCTATAATTTTTTTTTACATGCATAAAATTCATGTATGGAAAACATATATCTGAATACAGAGGTGTAACTTGAACCTGGGCCCCAATGCAAAACCTGTAACAGGGGCCCCAGCTATAATGCTTTATTCATAGTACTGGGCTCGCTATATGGAGAAGAGACGCCTTATGGGCCCCCTAAGGCTCCTGGGCCCGGGTGCAACCGCATCCCCTATAGTTTTGCCAGTGTCTGAATATCTCAATGCAAATCAATGGTGTTTAACCCCTTAGTGACGGCCCCATAGTGTTTTTACATCCTAGCTAACTGGGCTTTAATCGTAGAGGACGTAAAAACATGCATCCTCTTAGGATTAAAGCCCTGCAGGCTATGGACGTGACAGCTCCATGCTGTCGGTGCCCGGAGACAGCCAACAACATGGAGCTGTCATTCCAGATGGGCACATCCCACCCCCCAACTCCCTGGCAATGCGATTGACGCTAGGAGATGGAGCCGGGGACCGTGGTGAGCGGTCCCTGGGTTTGTGATTAGGGAAAAGTGAAGAAAAGTTTTAAAAAAGTTAAAGTTTTACCTCCCCTCATGGATCCGATCCATGAGGGGAGGTGAAAATACTCACCCCGCTCCTCCGTGATGTCCCACGACATGTGCAGAAAACCGAAGAGCTCTGCAAATTTAGAATCTGCCTGCACCCGGCAGTCAAAGATAGCCGAGTGTAGGGAGATGTGACCGGGGACCGCTGTATGTGGTTCCTAGTCACATGATCACTGTTATCCAACAGTGATCATGTAAAGTTAAAAAAAAGTTAAAAGAAAAAGTTTAAAAGTTAAAATCAAAATCTCCCTGTTCCTGGTGAGCGGTGAGCAAATTTAAAAAAAAAGTTGACGTTTCATCTCCCCACACCGATGCGATTGGTGAGAGGAGATGAAACTTTTTACCAGAGGCCTCCGTATTTGAACCCTGATGCGATCCTGCTCCGTGGACCTGCCCGGCGTCTGCGCATGTGACTGCTGGCAAAATGACAGACACATTCGCTGGAGCCGGGGAGCCCAGGAAATGTAAAATCTCCTTGCTCCCAACTACCAAAGGTAGCCGAGAGCCTGGAGCAGTGAACTCGTTGAGCGTTCCCCAGTCATTTGACAAAAAGGTAGCGATTTACAATTAGGCCGGTCTGACACGACCGGATAGGAATTACAGATTCCACATGCGTTTGATCCACGGTAATACGCAGATCAATCAAATACATTGGATTACACAATTCCGCTCACATTAGCGGGTTGCAATTACGTAAACCACTTGCAGAAACAGCACGCAGCAGGTTCTATTTTACTGCGGATATCCGCGACAGAGCCCATTTTGGTGTATGGTCGCAGATATGCCCGCAGCCGATACGTAACTACATTGTGTACGGGCTGCGGGTATCCCTGTCATCACAGGAAATACAAACAAAAAAGGTGTACTGCGCATGACTGCCTGTGTGAGTACGCAATTATGTGCAGTACATTACGTGGCCGTACGTAGAGCCGCAGCAGAGCCTGCCCTTATTCAGAACGCTACTTGTAATACGTAATTTACAAGAAGCCCTGGGAACGCTCGCCTTCCTGCAGTTCCAGGAGCAGCTTGTTGAGCGCCTTCTTTGTGAGACCGCAGCACCTCAGCAAGTGTACAAAGGCATGCAGAACACCACTTTCTACACCCCATCCCTGCCACTGAGGTCATGAAATACCCCCAAAAAAAGCATGGGAAAAGGAGGGATACCCGTTTTAATTGCCCCATGTGCACATCCCAACCTGGCCCCCCGTAATTACCCCTGTCTTTGGACATACAACACAGTTTACATTATTACTTTTATCTAAGTTTTGGGGAACTCCAAAAAGGATGTGAAGGGGGGAAATATTTTTTTTCCTCACAAGTGAGCAATAGGGCCTGGAATTTATTCAGTTGTACCCTGAAATCCAGCGGTCATTCGCTCCATTATGGGCCTAGCCATGTGTCCTGTAAGTAGATTAGGGCCATAATGGGTATGTTTCTGAACACAGGACAAACAGTTGTATCCATTTTGGGTGCAAGTCTTCATTCCTATGTACACTGTACAAAAAAACTGTTTTTAAATTGACACAATTGCTAAAAAATGAAAATTGTACTTTTTTCCTACTGCTTTGCTTAGATTCATTAAAAAGAAGTTGGGGTAAAAATACACAGTACACACCTGGATGAATTTGTTAAGGAGTCTAGTTTTCAAAATAGGGTCATTTGTGGGGGTTCTGTATTGTTTTGGCCGCTCAAGGGCTCTACAAGTGAGCAATAGAGCTTAAAGGGGTTGTCCCACGCCGAAACGGTTTTTTTTTTTTTCAATAGCCCCCCCGTTCGGCGCGAGACAATCCCGATGCATGTGTTGAAAAAAAAAAAACAGATAGTACTTACCCGAATCCCCCGCCGGGATCTTCACCCTCGGTGGACCGCAGGTCTTCTGTGCGGTCCATTGCCAATTCCAGCCTCCTGATTGGCTGGAATCGGCACACGTGACGGGGCGGAGCTACAAGGAGCAGCTCTCCAGCACGAGCGGCCCCATTCAACACGGAGAAGACCGGACTGCGCAATCGCGTCTAATCGGGCGATTAGACGCTGAAAATTAGACGGCACCATGGAGACGAGGACGCCAGCAACGGAACAGTTAAGTGAATAACTTCTGTATGGCTCATAATTAATGCACAATGTACATTACAAAGTGCATTAATATGGCCATACAGAAGTGTATACCCCAACTTTGTTTCGCGGGACAACCCCTTTAAATCACCTTCATGCTAAATTTCTGTTCTGAAAGCCACCAGCTGCTCCTTTTGGTTTGGGCCCCGTTGTGCATAGAGATCTAATATTAGGGACACAATCGGCATGTCTCTAGACACAGGACAAACTGGGCTATCCATTTTGGGGTGAAAGTCTTCATTCCTATGCATGCTGTACAAAAAAAACACTGTTTTTAAAATGGCAAAATTGCCCAAATAAATGAAAAATCGTAATTTTTTCCTACTGCTTTGCTTAGATTAATTCAAAAACTGTGGGTCAAAATACGCCATACACCCCTAGATGTATTTGTTAAGGGGTCTAGTTTTCAAAATGGGATCATTTGCGGGGGTTCTCTATTGTTTCGGCTGCTCAATGGCTCTACCAGTGTGCTATGGGGCCTATAAGACCTTCAAGCAAAATTTCTGTTCTGAAAGCCACCGGCAGCTCCTTTGTTTTTGGGCCCCATTGTGCATACAGACATAAGATTAGGGCCACAATGGGTATGTCTTGAACACAGGACAAACAGGGGTAACCATTTGGGCGTGTAAATCCTCATTTTCATGTGCATTATAGAAAAAAAACTGCCTTTAAAGTGACGTATTTGCAAAAATATGAAACTTTATTTTTTCCCCTCTAAATTGCATTAATTCCTGAAAAAAAAAGTGTGGCATAAATACTCATGACCCCCTTCAGTGAAGATATTAAGGGGTGTAGTTTTTAAAATGGGGTAATTTGTGGGGGTATCTATCATTCTGACACCTATGAGCCTTTGCAATCTTGGCTTGGTGTACAAAGTGTTCCTCAAAATGTTGATAATCAATGTTAAATTTGTACGTCTCCTATATAGTTAAAAAAAAACACAAAAATTTTCAAATGTGCGCCCAGAATAAAGTAAACAGATGGGAATATACATCTTATCAAAACTTTGTACAGTACGTTTGCACATATTTGAGATCTTGCAATTGAAAATGCGAAAAAATATAATTTTTTCACATTTTCCCCAATTTTGGCGCTTTTAATAAATATGCATACATTCTTTTGGTCTATTTTTACCACCTAAATGAAGTACAATGTGTGGCGAAAAAACAATGTCAGAATCATTTGGATATACAAAAGCTTTACAGAATTATTCTATGTCAAAGTGACACATCAGATTTCCAAAATTTGGCTCTGTCACTAAGGCACAAACAGGCTTCAGCACTAAGGGGTTAAAGGGGTTGTCCCGCGAAACCAAGTGGGGTTATACACTTCTGTATGGCCATATTAATGCACTTTGTAATGTACATCCTGCATTAAATATGAGCCATACAGAAGTTATTCACTTACCTGCTCCATTGCTAGCATCCCCGTCGCCATGGATCCGTCTAATTCTGATGTCTTCTTGCTTTTTTAGACGCGCTTGCGCTGTGCGGTCTTCTGTCTGGTGAATGGGGCCGCTCGTGCCGGAGAGCTGGTCACCACGTCGTCATCGTAGCTCCGCCCCATCACGTGTTCCGTTGCTAGCGTCCTCGTCTCCATGGTGCCGTCTAATTTCAGCGTCTAATCTCCCGATTAGACGCGCTTGCGCAGTCCGGTCTTCTCCCTTCTGAATGGGGCCGCTCGTGCCGGAGAGCTGCTCCTCGTAGCTCCGCCCCGTCACGTGTGCCGATTCCAGCCAATCAGGAGGCTGGAATCGGCAATGGAACGCACAGAGCCCACGGTGCACCATGGGAGAAGACCTGCGGTCCACCGTGGGTGAAGATCCCGGCGGCCATCTTACCAAGGTAAGTAAGAAGTCGCCGCAGCGCGGGGATTCGGGTAAGTACTATCCGTTTTTTTTTTTTACCCCTGCATCGGGTTTGTCTCGCGCCGAACGGGGGGCCTATTGAAAAAAAAAAAAAACATTTCGGCGCGGGACAACCCCTTTAAGCTGGTCATATGAATGATCACTAAGGGGTTAAGCTGGTCATGTGAATGAGCACTTATAAAAGGCCCTTTGAAGGCAACTACCATGTTTCCCCGTAATTAAGACCTAGCTACACTACATGAAAAACAATAAATAAATACTCACCTCGCAAGCGCCGTCCCTGTCCCTCTCGCTGCTTTCCAGGTGCTCCGGCAGTCTTCTGTGTCTTCCTTAGCGCTGGAAGAGCATTCTCTTCCTGGTAACGTGAGTTGAATTCCCCGCCTCCTGCAGGAGAATGCTGTGATTGGCTCAGGACCACAGCCTAAGCCAATCACAGTCGGTGCTTGATGAGCCAATCACAGCCATTCAATTATGTCAATCACTGAATGGCTGTGATTGGCTCAGCAAGCACCAGCTGTGATTGGCTGAGGCTGCAGTCCTGAGCCAATCACTGCATTATCTTGCTGGAGGGAGGGTATTTAACCCACATTACCAGGAAGAGAATGCCCTCTCAGCGCTGAGGACGACACGTAAGACCGCCGGAGTGCCTGAAAAGTAGCTAGAGGGACGGTGCCTGCGAGGTAAGTATTAAGCCTCCCCCTGAAAATAAGTCACTGTGCCTCTTTTGGGGCAAAAATTTATATAAACCGTGTCTTATTTTTGGGGGAACACAGTATATTGCGGATGTGGCCCTTAGTGAAAATGAGTTTGACACTCCTGATGTAATGCATTCAGTTTAACTGGAGATCCCCTTTAAGACAAGGTTATTACACTTATTAATCCCTATTTCTGTCAATAAGCGATGACAGCCGCGTTCACTAAAAATCCTCTTTTTTTTGTTACCCCAGGAGATGAGATCGGGCTCCGAGCTGTTCCTCATGATTTGTACTGGCTTTTTTCTTCCCTTTGATCTTCTCTTCTTGAGCTGGATGTGCTGACATTTCCTTTCCTCTTCCCAAGGTTTTGCTTATGTGTCAGAATGCAGATTTCACTCCCTGGTGCCAGAAAAAAAGTTTAGAAGTCGGTTGGTACTCTGTGGGCGCGCTTGCTCTCAGTTTACTTGATGGGTTTTTGGAATGACAATGACCAAAAGCTGGGATGTTTTTTTATCTATGAAGCCATCATCATCATCATCATTGTGCTGGAGATTGGTCTTCTCTTGGGTATTGATTAAAAAAGTCCGATGTGTGAAGAAAAGAGTGATGAGCAGAATGCTGCAGTGTTTAAAGGGGAACTCTTCACTAAATCGTTCACCGGCCTCTGTATCTTGTGATTGGTAATGGAATCTACAAAGGATTATTTTCCTTTCTGTCCTTTATGGAAAAATGTATTTATATGAAAATGTTCCAGATTCACATCAGTAGTGCTGTGAGTAGTCACTGAAGGGCCTGGCAAGCAGCCAAGGACTAGTTGTGTTTATTTATTTATGTATGTATTTATTTGTTACATTATTGAAACTCTGTATCTTTTTTTGTTTGGTTTTGTTCCTTATTGAAGATAGCAAGAAAAAATAGCTACTAAAACATGACGAATAAGGTTACACAGCTTTAAAACTGCAGTATGTGGACTAAAGTGCCTTTCCATGGGCGAAGAATCATGAATGAGCATGCATTAGGTCGCTTTCACAAGGCCAAGAAAATCCTGCAAGATTTGTGCGATTCAGTCTTATGAATGGGGCCATATACATGAGCGATTTTTAATTTTTTTCCCACATCGCATCACGGTGCTGGAAAAATCGGGGCATGATCTATCTGTGGGCGTTCTCTCGGAATGCATCACCCATTGTCTTCAATGGGGTCAGAAAACACATTACACGGCATGCGATGTGCACACAAGTGCAATGAGGTTTCCTATTGAAGGACTTCTCACTCTGTACTTAAAGGGGTTGTCTCGCGGCAAACATCAAAATTTTACATTACCCCATTCCCCCTGTCACCCCCCTGGCATAAAATAGCAATTTAAAGCGGTTTTTAAACCGCTTGCTACTCACCAATCCGACGAAATATGGAGTTATAAAAATCTTCTCCCCAAGATGGCCGCTGGTCCTTTCCCAGGGATGCACTGCGGTTTTCTCCCATGGTGCACCGCGGGTCTTCTCCCATGGTGCACTATGGGCTCTGTGTGTTCCATTGCCGATTCCAGCCTCCTGATTGGCTGTAATCGGTACACGTGATGGGGCGTAGCTACGATGACGACGCGGTGACCAGCTCTCCGGCACAAGCGGCCCCATTCACCAGGCAGAAGACCGCACAGCGCAAGCGCGTCTAAAAAAGCAAGAAGACATCAGAATTAGACGGATCCATGGCGACGGGGACGCTAGCAACGGAGCAGGTAAGTGTATAACTTCTGTATGGCTCATATTTAATGCACGATGTATATTACAAAGTGCATTAATATGGCCATACAGAAGTGTATAACCCCACTTGCTGCCGCGGGACAACCCCTTTAAGTGACGCTTAGGTAACGTTATTTGTGGAGGAATGCAGGGAACTTAAGATGGCACTCCTGTGGTTCCTATCCTGCTGCTCTTCAGTGGTAAGTACTCACAGTTGACAATGGCTGGTTGACTGTTGCTCCCGGGATTCGTGAGTTCTTGCCCGCACTGGGTATGCTCCTTCCAGTGGGACATATATAGACTCTCCGGTCACCGAGGCTCTCCTTCTCTGTCCACCATTCTTAGTCGAGACTTAGACTAGGCTCAACATTTAGTTACTGCTCTTTCTTTCTCTTTTCTTCCTGTTCCCCATTCTGACTCTCCTTGACTACTTCTCCTCTCCTCTACACCCCTGCGCAGCTATGTATAAACTCCCCTCTAGCTAACCCCAGTGGATTCTGGGTGAAGCCCTCTACCCAATCCCAGGACTGCTTTTAGGGTGACACAAATGACACATCAGGGTAGGGTGCCTCACATACAGACATATACAAATTAGATGAACACAACACCGGACAATTGACCTGACAATGACTCTTTACGATACACCAAACCACCTCCAGTCTTCTCCATTACACAAGACATACAGGGACTCACAAATACAATTACACACACCACATGAGGTAATTAAAGTGATGAGTGGCTTTAAAGTCTGAGCCACTATAGTTCCCCCCCCTACTTAAAGAAAGCCGACCTTGGCGTACTCTGAGGAGCAGACCTTGTATCCAAGATGTAACTTTCCTCAGTGTATTACTCAATGGAAAAAAAAGGCTCTCCTTACATCCCAATAAAGAGTAGCAGTACCGGTTTCAATAAAAAGGATTGTTAAGGGAGAAAACTTACTAGTCAAGACTGGAGAGGGTACGGTGGAACCGTATTCCTCACTCCTCCTTAGGTTATCCTTAACGTTAGGAACCCTACTCTGGCATAACTTTCAAAGTTTTTAAAAGTCTATTGTGCAGCTTTAATCTATGACAGCATGTAACATGAAGCACTGGCCAGTGGCTTTCTAAAGACAGTGAAGTCAAGTGGAACTCGAGATACATAGGCTATGGGGCCCAATCATAATTCTTCTCCCCAAAGCTTTAAGACAATACATCACTGTTACCAACAATAAAATTAAGAAAGGCTGCTAGGCTGTGTGTAGGAGTGGTATGACCTTCACTACGAAAAGGAAAAATAAACATTGAGGAGGTGCAATATATGGAATTGGCACACTCGACACTGGCATAACGTCACACTATTCACCTTGTTACTCTCTAGGAAATACAAGACATTTATATATTTCAGGGGATTATAACATACACACCTGTACATTAGTTCCTCCTGCACATTGTACTTAGAACGTTGCATAATATTTTATAATCAAAACGTTTCAAATATTATTAGCAGTAGTCCATAGATGAAAGCACAGCTCACAAAAACATGGAGTCCATAAAGTGTCTCTTAACCAATGTGCTTTACTATAAACTAGGAGTCTAATAATCAAGTATGCAAACAGTCATAAATCACAGTAATTGTCTCTACCTTTACTTAGGGAATCCATAAAGATTCTTACTAGAATGTCATTTTAGAAGCCTCCCCTCCTAGGAAGCTTCCAAGGGTTAGTCGGCTCTTCCTCCTCCAACTCTGTGGTAAAACCTATATACTGTATAAGCGATCAAACAATCGCCAATTCAAATCCCCTATGGGGACGGAAAAGAAAGAAAGATGCAAAAAAAGGTTTTTTATTACTTTAAAAATAAAGGAAATTACCAGAAAGGCCAGGTAAACGAGTGTTTAAAATTGTGATTAGTGCTTGTCAAACGCCCATGTTGGCCGGTATAAAAAGAAGTATAGTCTGCAACCTGAGGCTGACCTCTACAGAGGTCACAGAGCACCGTCCATAAAAAATTTTGAAAAGTTATGGGACTTTGCAAAAAAAAAATCCAAAATTGTAAAAAAGTGGAAAAAAAAATAAAGTTAAATTTTGGTATTCTCATAATCGTACCAACCTGCAGAAAAAAATGATATCATTTATACTGCAGAATTAACGCTGTGAAAAAAAAAATAGCAGAATTGATGTTTTTTTTCTCCCTGCTGTCCCAAAATAAAATAATAAAAGTCATACAGCTCACCATGTAAAAAGCAAGCACTCATATAGCCATGTTGATGGAAGAAGGAAAAAAGTTATGGATTTAAAAAGTGGAGATGAAAATCCCCCCAAAAATCGTTCTATCCTTAGGACCAAAATAGGCCGCATCACTAAAGGGTTTATATTAGTGTTATGTGTCTGTCAGGCCTGTTAGTGTTCCGTATTCTGGAGAACATAGTAATAAAGGGTCTGACAGACAACATAACGGGGTCTGGGGATACAGAGGCGTCTGCTGGACCCTTCTAACGCACTCCATCTGTAGTGCCTTCTTACCGTATGACAGCCACTCCTGGTATTCAGATCTAATGATGATCCCTAGAACTCTTCTTGTCATCGGTGATGTGAGTGGTGGACATTAGATGTAGTTACAATGCTGTCAGCAGGAGAAGATCAGACGGTTCCTGGAAGGTGAAGAGAAAATAATCAGAGAAATGGCAGAACAATATGACAAGGAGCATCTGCAGAATCTGAGAATACACTGTAAGGTCAGTATGTTCTCGTGTCGTCACCAAGCCCAAGAGTTTAGATATAAGGTATGCGACTGAGATCAAGTGGCCAAGGAAGAGCAATAGGGCAAATATCAGACCACCACATTCAGCAAATCGCGTAAACGCTCATTCAACGCCCCACCAGAAACTTCTGCCACTCTTACCCCACACACACTTTTCGAATTCTTCTGTCCTTTGAGTTCCATTAGATGCTACTTCATCTTTTTTTTTCCACCAGCTACAGCAGCATTTCCCAACCTTTTCAGCCTTGGGGCACCCCTGGGAAATTTTTTTTACGGTGTGGCACCCCTAACAAAGGGGATGTGGTGAGGGGTGTAGCTTATTACGACATATGATTTTTACCTCCATCGTAATAAAAAGGACAGGGCTGTTTTAAAAAACCCTATTAGTATTCCGGACTATTCACGGGATTTTCAAGATGTGTTCTCTAAGAAGCTTTCTGAGGTATTACCCCCACACCACGAATGGGATTGTAGGATTGATCTGGTCCTGGATAGTCCCATCCCTAAGGGGGCCATATTTAATCTGTCCGGTCGGGAGCACGAGGCTCTTAAATCCTATATTTCAGAGGCTTTAGCCAAGGAACATATCAGACCATCAAAGTCACTAGCTGGAGCAGGGTAATTTTTTGTTGAAAAGAAAGATGGGTCTTTGTGGCCTTGTGTCGACTATCGCGCTTTAAACAAGATCACCATAAAAAATCAGTGCTCACTCCCTCTGATCCCTGATCTGTTGAATCAGGTGATGGGAGCACGCTGGTTCTCTAAGCTTGACCTTTGGGGGGCTTATAATCTTATACGTATTAAGCCTGGTGACAAGTGGAAGACCGTGTTCAACACCCTGTTGGGGCACTTCGAGTGTCTGGTTATGCCCTTTGGGTTATGCAACGCCCCTGCAGTTTTTCGGGGGTTTATGAACGCGGTCTTCCACGATTATCTAGGGGTTTTTATGGTTGTCTATTTGGACGACATTTTTGTGTACTCGTCGGATTGGGAAACGCATGTCAGACATCTCCATTTAGTGTTAGAGCGGCTACAGGAGTACCAATTGTATGTTAAATTGGAGAAATGCTCAAACGCGTGTCATTTCTTGGGTATATCGTTACTCCAATTGATGTGTGTATGGAGTCAGACAAGGTTGCGGCAATCGCACAATGGGCTAAACCAGATAATTTGAAGGCTCTTCAGCACTTTATTGGGTTTGCCAACTTTTATCAGAATTTATCAAAAATTTTTCAGTGATTGCACAACCACTGACTGATCTCACGAAAAAAGGTGTGGATGTGACGTCATGGTCTCCGGAAGCTTCAGAGGCGTTTCAGCAACTTAAGAGGGTTTTTTTCCACCGCGCCGATGCTTGCTCAGCCGGACCCTCAGAAGCCCTTTTTCGTGGAGGTAGATGCTTTGGAGGTTGGGGTGGGGGCAGTCCTCTACCAGGAATTGGGGGGCCGTTCAGGATATAGTACGTGTGCCTTCTTTTCCCGTAAATTTACTAGCACCAAGCGCAACTACGATGTTGGGAACAGGGAACTGTTGGTAATAAAATGGGCATTAGAGGATTGGCGTCATCTTCTGGAGGGGGCTCGACACCAGGTGACAGTCTTCACCGATCACAAGAACTTAGTGTATCTTGAGAATACTAAGCGTTTTAATGCGTGGCAAGCCAGGTGGGCGCTTTTCTTCTTGAGATTCAATCTTACAGTCACGTACCTGCCGGGAGATAAAAATGTGAAAGCTGACGCCCTCTCCCGCAGTTTCGGGACTCCGGAGGTTAAGGACTCTTCTTCAGAAGGCATCCTCCCGCCCGGTGTCGTGGTGGCAGCCTTGACACAGAACTTTCCGGCTCAGCTTCAGGAATATCAACAAGAAGCCCCGGAAGGGGCTTCTGGCAAGGAAGTTATTTGTACCGATGTCTCTGCGGTTGTTGGTTCTGGAAGAGTCTCATTCCTCCGTTTTTGCAGGGCATCCGGGGTCCAGGGGACTCTTGAGCTATGTTCCCGATTCTACTGGTGGCCCGGCATGGCACGGGAGGTCCGGGAGTTCGTAAATCGGTGTTCAGCTTGTGCCCAAGGTAGGAGTCGCTGTAAGAGCCCTGAGAGACCGTAATGCCGCTGTCAGTACCTGGTAGTCCATGGTCGCACATGTCCATGGATTTTGTCACTGACCTTGGTTCCTGACTTCCATTCCAGTACCTACAGCTTGTCCCGCTGTTGATGTTATTACTAGTGAGTTGCGAGAGGTCTGGAATGGTGTGCACAAGAATCTGGAGGAAGCAAGTGGTCATATGCAACTACGTAGTTTTAAAAGGTCCACTGTGTCGGAGCCATTTAAGGTTGGTCAGAAGGTCTATCTGTTCACGAAGAATTTAAAATTGAAGCTCCCCTCAGTAAAGATTGTGCCGCGTTTTATCGGTCCTTTTGCCATAATGCGAGTCATTAATCCTCTAGCTTATGAGTTGGATTTACCGAGTTCTTGGAGGGTGCATAGGGTGTTTCATAAATCCCTTTTGAAGTGGTTTATCCCTCCTGTTGTTATTGCGGCCCCCCGGTAGTAATAAGTGACCTCTATTGCAGCCCCGGTAGTAATAGGTGACGCCTATTGTGGCCCCGGTTGTAATAGGTGACGCCTATTGCGGCCCTGGTAGTAATAGGCAACCCCTATTAAAACCCCAGTAGTAATAAGCGAGCCCTATTATGGTCCCGGTAGTAATAGATGAGCCCTATTAGGGCCCTGGTAGTAATAGATGACCCCTATTACGGCCATGGTAGTAATAGGGGATCCCTATTACGGCCCTGGTAGTAATAGGTGACCCCTATTACGGCCCTGGTAGTAATAGGTGACCCCTATTACGGGCCCGGTAGTAATAGATGACCCCTATTACGGCCCTAGTAGTAATAGGTGACCCCTATTATGGCCCCGGTAGTAATAGGTGACCCCTATTACGGCCCAGGTAGTAATCGGTGACCTCTATTGCAGCCCCGGCAGTAAGATTGATCCCTATTGCGGCCCCAGTAGTAATAGGTGACCCCAGTAGTAATAGCAAAACCTATTGCGGCATCAGTAGTAATAGCAACCGCAGTAGTTATAGCGACCCTTATTGCGACCCCATTAGTAATAGCAACCCCAGTAGTAATAGTGACTCCTATTGTGGCCCCAGTAGTAAGAGCGTAAGAGGGACCCCAATTGCGGCCCCAGTAGTATTAGCGACCCCTATTGCAGCCCCAGTAGTAATAGCATTCCCAGCAGTTATAGCGACCCCTATTGCGGCTCCAGTAGTAATAGAGAACCCTATTGCAGCCCCAGTAGTAATAGCGACCCCTATAGCAGCCCCAGTAGTAGTAGCGACCCCTATTGCAGCCCCGGTAGTAATAGCAACCTCAGTAGATATAGCGACCCCTATTGCGGCCCCAGTAGTAATAGCGACCCCAGTAGTTATAGTAACCCCTATTGCGGCCCCAGTAGTTATAATGATCCCTATTGCAGCCCCAGTAGTAATATTAACCCCACAGTAGCCCCAGCAAAAATATTAACCCCCCCCCAGTAACAACATTAACCCCCCCGCCAGTAATAATATTAACCCCTCAACCCAAATACTTACCTCCTCCTTGCAGTCCTGCACTCACTGTGTCCCGGCTGCTGTCTCTGTCCTCGCCACAGACAGCTGCGTCCTCCCCTCGGTGAACTTCTCACTTTGTCCCAGCTGCCAGCTCTGTCCCCGTCCCTGACAGCTGCGTCTCCCGCTTGGTGCGCTCTGCAGGACCGTTCTCTGGGTGCTGCTGTGCTCCCTGACCGACTGCCACGTGAGGACCTCAGAAGTGACCCACTGTCAATACTACTGCATTATGTTGCCACCCCTAACTCCCGGTGGCGACATAATACAACAGTACCAATGATGTGAGTTCCAGTCAAAGAGCCGCGGCACCCAGGTTGGGAATCACAGAGCTACAGGGACGATGTGCTTTTGTTTTTTTTACTATTTTTGGGCACTGTATAGGGTTCCTGCTGTGTACTTTATGGAATAAAATGTATATTTGGGCACTCTGTGGGGTATTGTTTGGCTATTACAGTGTATGTGGAGCAATGGGGCACTGTATACGGCCATTGCTTAAAGGGGTTGTCCAGTTGTAAACTATTGATGGCCTATCCTCAGCACAGGTCATCAATAGCAGATTGGTAGGGGTCTGTCTCTACGGGATCCTGCTGATCAGCTGTTCAACAGGCCAGTACACTTTTGTACAGAGCTGATTACTGCTGGAATCAGACAGATCCATTCTTACTGCAGTGGTCAAACTTTATATTACATGCATTAAAATGAATAGGAACTTTGCCTGCAATACCAAGCCTGACCACTGCTCATTGGTAGGGGTCCTGGGCAACAGCCCCCAACAGATCTGCTATTAATCACCTATGCAGAGCTTTGACCATCAATAGTTTACAATTAGTACTATATAAAACTGATATTTAGTCACTGGAGTATTGTTTGTATATTATAATTACATATAAGTGGTATTTAGTATTACTTGATGCCATAGAGTCTACAAGCCTTTTATCAGGCATGGACAGGGTGGTATTTGGGAACTGTATGGGGCTATTGTTTGAGTTCTATGTGGATATGGTATTTGGGGTTTTGGTTGGATACTATATGAGACTTGTACTTATGGGGTATCCTATGGGTATTAATGCTGCTAGTATTTTGGTGCTGTATGGAGCTATTGCTTGAGTACTATATTGGACTGGTATTTGGGTCCCAGTAGTATTGGATAATTTAACAGTCTGTGCACATATGGAAGGTATTGTATATAGGTGTTATATGTGACTGTTACTTTGGCACTGCATGGGGCTATTGCTTGAATACTATAAAGAAATAGTATTTGGATACTAGGGATATCAATTAAATACTACATGAGACTTGTATTTAGGTACTCCATGGGGTATCATATGGGTACTATATGGGGTTAGCACATCGTGACTGTGTGGGCAGTTACATTACTACTCTATGGAAATGCTATATTGGCACTGGGGAGTATTAGTTACATACTATATGAGACTTGTATTTGGGTACTCTAAGGGGTATCAAGTGGATATGGGGTTAGTACAGTACATTGTGCCTTTATGGGGCTAATGCTTTACTACTTTATGGAAATGGTAAATGGGTAATGGGGAGTATTGGTTAGATAATATTTTATATTTGGGTACTTTATAGGATATCATATGGGTATTATATGGAGCTAGTATTTTTGCACTATATAGCACTATTAATAGCCTGATTTTCTGAGTGTTTTATGTAGTCAGAGTGTCATTACTTGATCCATTTTCATCTGCTTGCCCATTCATGGTCACCCATCCACTATACTGGACATCTATAAGAACCCTGGCGTCCTATTCCATTCACCATATCACAAGTCTCCCAGGATTATTGTAAGACGCTCACAGCCAAGGCTTTCATTACTGCAAGATTGCACCATTAGCTGCCATCCTCTCCTTAATTATGTCATCCCGGCACTGATTGCTCTGAGGCTTTGATATTGGAAAGCAATGTCAATATTATTACATGCTGTAACAAAATGACTCCCCGGACCCAGAAATAAACAAGGCACCTATTAGCGAGCACTTACACAAAAGACTTCTTCAACTCTGAAAGAGTTGCTGAGGGAGTTTCCATGGTAACGCTCCCCGAACAAACTTTTGTAACGAAAATGTCTTTATGAATTTCTTTTCCTTTTTGGGTTCATTTTGAGCATTTTTGCTTCTCGTAAACCCTTTCTGCATCCAGGAGAATGATTACAGCGGCGTCCAGAAGTTATTGGATTTCAGAGTG
Source organism: Eleutherodactylus coqui (assembly GCF_035609145.1). Classification (NCBI taxonomy): domain Eukaryota; kingdom Metazoa; phylum Chordata; class Amphibia; order Anura; family Eleutherodactylidae; genus Eleutherodactylus; species Eleutherodactylus coqui. The sequence continues at coordinate 223,197,606 of NC_089839.1, forward strand.
TTTTTTTCCCCCTCGGTAATTCCTAATAAATAATTTATGTAGAGGAGTGCGTGGCGAGAGGCTGGCTGTGGCTGCGTGCGGACATTTCATCTCGCTGCAAAGACATAATATGCTCAAAACAAACAGCAGAAGAACTGAAGTGAAAGCGGAGATGTAACCAGGTGAAGGCATAAAGCAAACGCTTCTTGTAAACAAGATTTATTAATCTTTGGTTGCCCGCGGTTCCGGGGCTTTTAAGAAAAAGACTTTAATAAAAAAAGAACATAAACGGAATAGAGAAAACACATATAAAACGCCGTCTGTAACTTAATCATACAACTGTAAAGAGGAACCGCTATAGGGGTCTGCTGTGCACCTTGGGAGCGAGAGAGAAAACTGGAACCACAGAAAGGGGAATTTTTTTTGTTACTTTTTGAAACCTTTTGCAACATTTATTGTTTTATCTTTTTTCACTTTTTAGGATGCTTGTACACACAGGTTCTCTGCCGGAAAAACAGATGGACGCCCGCTAATTGCTTGCCGGCACCTTGTCTTTGAAAACAATTATAAGATCAGGTGCTGCCCGGCAATCAGTGAATCTCCCTCCGCCTGTGTTTGTAGCACAGATCCACAGTGTGTTTGGGTGAGCTAAGGCCTCTCCCACACGGGTGATGCATTGTTACGCTGGCCGCACCGCGGGCAAAAAACGTGTGAACAGGAAAAAGCCGCGATTCAGTTTTCTCATTCACATGAGAAGCATATGGGAGCCGCCAGCGTATAATGGCCCAAAGATAGGGCACGACTTATCTTTTCCAGCTGCACATAAAACTGGCCACTGTATTCGGTCGCCGATGTTCTATCTTTTCCGGCAAGACGTTTTGTAATCAAATGCTTCAGATGGTTGTGATTTTTTAGAGCTCCCATCCCTGTATTAGAGTCACCTGTCCATTTATTAGAGCCCCTTGTCCTTTTATTACATCCCCCAGGCCATCTATTAGAGCCCCCAGCCCTTTATTAGAGCCCTCGACCCTCTCACAATTGGCGCTTCCCTGCATGGAAATTATCCCCATGACCCCGGAGTGCGGCATAAAATCATGTGACAAGTTTTCCGTGGATCAGTTTCCGTATGAATCCAAATTAGATGGGAAAATCTGAGTGACTTTCAACGAGGCTGGGTGCTGGACTAACCAGGGCCTCACTGCCAACTGCATGGATTTTTTTCGTGTAACGGTTTGGAAAGTATACCAAGGATCATGTGATTGAGAAAAAACATCCAGCAAAAGGGGCTCCTGTGGACAGAAAAATCTCATCACCAAAATGGGTCAGAGGAGGATGTCAGGAATCGTTCTGACCAACATGTGCTGCACAGTCAGCCGAATACAACAAGCGTGCTCTGACCAACGTGCCGAATGCACAACTCGCCATTCCTAAGCACAGATGGGCTATAAAAGCAGACGACCAGTTCCAGCGCCATTGTGTGTAAGAGAAACAGAAAATGAGACTCAAGCGGGAGAAAGAGCACAAAACTTGTATCACTGAGCAGCGGAAAAACATCGCCTGTCAGAATGATCCCGATTTCTGTTGCCCCGTGCTGATGGAGGTCAGAATTTGGCACAAGCAACATGAATCGATGACCCCTTCCTCTCAGCTGGTCAGAACATGTCAGCACCTACATCTATTCTTTGGTGACTACAAGCAGCTTCCTGTCCGCAGGGGCCGGTATTCCTGCAGAATGATTTCATCAACTAGTGGAATCTACACCATGGGGAATTACTGTAGATCTGAAGGCGAAAAGAGGGCCAACCCGCTGCTAGATGGGGGCTAATAAAGGGGCCATTCAATGAAGCAACTTTGCAAATAGTCTTGATGAAAAATCTTCTGCTTTGTGTTTGCAACTTACATACAGACCTATGTGTCTCCGTGGTCACAGACTACAAACCCTGTGTTGTTTGATGCTGCATCATTTGTTTCTCCACTCCCTCCACTTCCTCTACCACTGTCTGTGGGTTAGTAGACAGAACGTTTGTGACCCTTCATATACACTTAGGCTAATTTCACATGGGCAAGCGCGATATCAGGCCATGAAACTCGACGTGATATCGCACTTGCCAACATGCGATTCGCCAACGGATGTGAGGCGTTTTTGTGACAAAAACGCCTCCCATGACTTCAGGCAATCCTCCTCTACTCAGGGGTCACGGCAGCAGTGGACCGAAGCTGCAGTCTGGGCGAGTGAATTGCTTATCAGGTTACTGTCAGGCCAGAGGCCATTGAGGGGGTCACTGTTACTATTTTGGACACTGTGGGGTAACGATTACTCATCATCATCATAGGCAATCACTCATGGCCGAGAATGATTGCCTATTGTAACTATAACTACTGGGGTTATTACAGGGGTCACTATTACTATTGTGGTCACTTTGGGGGTCATTATTATTACTAAAGCCAGGACACAATTATTACTGAGGTCAATATGGGGATCACTATTACTACTGGGGTCACTATGCAGAACACTATTATTACTGAGACCATTATGGGGGTCACTATTAGTACCGGGGCCACTATGGGGGGCACTATTACTACTGGGCCGACTATGCGGGTCACTATTACTACTGGGGCCGCTATGGGGATGGTCACTATTAATACTGGGACCACTAAATGGGCCACTATTTCTACTGGGGCCACTTAGGAGGGTCACTATTACTATTGGGGCCAATAATGGGGGCTCTTACTATTGGGGCCACTGTTACTTTATAACTTCAGACAAGTCTCAGTGGTTCAAATACGTGCTGGGTATCTCGGGTATTGGCACTTTCAATGCCTGTAAAATTAGTGTGTGGGGGGGGGGAGTTGCGTTGGGCTATTTCACACTTTGACTCAGACAGCATAAAGATTTGAGGCACCTCTTAACATGGGTCTGTCCCCAAGGATCCATGGTGATAGGTTTTTCACCAGGCTGGTGTTCTCTTACACTGAGCTGATTTCTGCAGGAAACAGACACCTCTGTTCCCATTGCAGTGGCCAGACTTGGTATTGCGAGCATTGAAGTGAATGGGAACTTTACCTGCTTCCTGTTGAAATCAGCTGAATGCATAGTAACATGGTATGAACATCTAGTTCAGCCTGTTTCCAGCCCCCTTATTAATCCAGAGGAAGGCAAAAGAAACCCATTGAAGCAGAGCCAAATTAAGCCCATTTGGGGGAAAAAATTCCGGTACTGGTGTATTATGTCGCCACCGGAAGTAAGAGATGGCGACATAATACAGCTGTCAAAAAAATTGTTCACACCCCCAGCTTGTGATTGGCTGGGGGCGTTTTTAATCCCCAAGTACCGTTCTTACATGGCAGGTGACATCGATGATGGGAGTCGCAGTGCCTGAGGACTTTGGCCAGTGGGCTTCTCAGGCTGGGAGTGGCGGTAGAGCCACAGGCACCTGAGGAGAGCGCCGATGCTGGGAGCACCATTATCTTCAATCCCCCACGGCAGCAGGACAGCACCAAGACTGTTAGCGCGGTGGCGGCACCAGAGACGGCTGAGGCACAGAGACACCGCTGCTGAGCACTCAGTGGGCAGGGCAAGGGACAGCTGCAGCGCGGCGCCAGAGGACAGCATACAGTGGGCTTCTCAGGCTGGGAGCAGAGGCACACGCGTGTGAGGACAGCACCAAGGCTGGGAGCGCTGTTCTCTTCAATCCCCCAGGGCAGCGCAGGACAGCGGCAAGAGCGTGAGCGGCAGCAGCACAGGAGGATGAGACAGAGGGACTCCGCTGCTGAACAGTGAGTGAGCAGGGCAAGGGACAGCTTCAGCGGCCTTATTGCTTTTGTGGCTGGTCTTGAGGGTTAGGGTGAGGGTTTGTTTTCCTATTAGGCTTACATATGTAAGCCTAATAGGAAAAGTAAACCTCCAGGCCAGCCACACAAGCAATATACATGCAGGGGGGGGGGGGGTAACAGGGGTGTTGCTACATGCTAGCACTGCCAAACTTCTAGCTTCCAGTGGCGTCAAGATACACCAGTACCAAAAATTCCTTCCCTACTCCATGATGGCAGTCAGAATAATCCATAGATCATCATTTGAAAGTTCCTACCATACTCCAGGACCTGGATCTGCACTAATCAAGCAAACAACTGATTAGTAGGGGTTCCTGGCAGAAGACCTTTCCCACCCCCCACCCCCGATCTACTATTGATTTACAACTAAACAACCCCTTTTGTCTCACCAGGGCGCCCATTTTTCGAATAGAGTTGTACATCAGCTGATCGTCATAGGTTTAGCTTCTAAACCCCCCATCCAGACAGCAAATATCAACAGATATGTAGTATAACATGGTCCCCATTGTTAGTGGCGCCCCACTCTGACAAGTAGAGGGTGGTCCTAAGCAGCGGTGCCCTTTTATGTGCTCTTCATGAGACAACTCCTTTCATTTTAGGAAAATCACTTAGACTTCATGATATATGAAATCCTTAAGGTGCAGCCTATGCCATAATCTTAAAGGGGAAGGCGCTACCTGAGCCGAACATCCAGCTATCGCACCTTCAGACGCTTGAAGAGTTCTTACATTAATACTCGACAATTCTTCATCTTCTAGATACAAACATGTCGTTCTTTGAAGGAAGAAAGATAAGCTAATGTCGCGTGGGGACCGCTCTTCATCCGCACGTCGCACAGCTCGCTCATTATCTGAAAATGCTGCTCAGGAGCGACAGTAAAATGTATCATATTAATGCAAACATAAAACTGCAACAATATAAAAACCACAAATGAAAAAAGTGTCAGTGCGGAGACACACACACACAGCATCCTGTAAAAGCACTGAGTTATCCTCACCCAGTCCAAGCATTATATGATCATTGTGGTGATTACGGGGCTCGCAATCCACGTAGGGACAGTAGCAATAAATGGAGTGTGGTAATGGCTTGCGGCATTGGTTGCCAGTGAATAATGATCTCATAAACGCTTCTAATAAAAGCAGCGCATTACACATTTAGTCTTCTGGTAGCCACAAGAATCCGTTTGGGCCGCTGGGAGCCCGTGTGATACGGAGATAAGATGAGTGCTCATTAATTCATTTTTATTCATTAGTTTGTGCACAGCAAAGTCCGGTTATCAGTGCTACAAGCCATAAAGAGATGCGACAGAGTCCAATGTGATCATGTACTGGATCATTGGGCATGCCATGACACTTCACTGGAGTCGCCTTTTTGTCTGGTATTGCAGCGCAGTACCAAACCTCCCAACTTTAACCCTCTGCAATCCAATTTTGGATTCCGGGTTGCCTAGGGGGCTTTCTCTTTCTGCCATTATACAATGTCGCCATCTGCTGGCTAGAGCCAGTACTGCAGTGTGGGACATGCTGGAGAGGCCCCTGACAACAGAGCGGCCAGTAATATATAGTAAGAATACCCTGCCGGACGTCTTCCGACATTGGAGCTGTACAGCCTTCAATCAGAATATCTTTAGACATCAGACAAAGGATTGGAAAGGGTTAAGGAAAAGGAAGAGGGAGAACAATGCAACGCCCTACAGTATGTGCACTGCCGCAACACAGGTAGTGCCCTTAAATATCATAGTGACAGATAATGACCCTCTTAGTGCTTTACAAGGTATTAATGCCCATGAGTGTCACATGGTACTGTAATAGTGTTCCTGTAGTGTCCACAATGTAATGATGCTCACCTAGTGCCCTGTTACAATAATGATACCCTCTTAGTGTCCCCATCACTGTCATTATGTTCCCTTAGGCCTTAGTCAGACGGGCGTTTTTAGCCGCGATTTGCGCATGCGCATGCGTCTGGCGATTTTATAAAACCATTGCTTTGCAATGGTATCGGACACATGAGCGCTTTTTATGCGCTCGTCCGATAAATTATAGAATAAAAAATCGCAGATCTCACCTATGTGCGATCTGCGATTCCTGTTCTCTTCTGTATATGCGCTCAATGGGGCCGGCGGCAGCAGCGTCGACCCCATTGAGAACATATAGAAGACAAATCATTCTTCTCTGCCACAGCTGTAACAGCTGTGGCAGAGAAGAACGATGTTTGCCCATTGAATTCAATGGAGCCAGCAATACAGCAGGTTCCACTGAAAGCAATGGGCTGCCGGCGATCGCGGGATGAATTGTCGGGAAGGGGTTAAATATATAAGCCATTCCCTGCAATTCATCCTAAAATGTGTTAAAATAAAAAAAAATTGTATACTCACCTTTCCGCTGCAGCCGGAGTCCAGCCGCGGCCGCTGTCAGTTCTCCTGAACTGCTTCTCGGCACTATTCAGCCGGCGGGGCTTTAAAATCCCCGCCTGCTGAATGATCTGCCTCTGATTGGTCACAGCCCTGACCAATCAGAGGCCGGTTTCACTCACACACCCATTCATGAATTCATGAATGGGTGAGTGACTGCTGCCTCTCAGCGCTGAGCCAATCAGGGGCAGGTCTGACTCACATCCATTCATGAATTCATGAATGGGTGTGAGTGAGGCATGCCTCTGATTGGCTCAGCGCTGAGCCAATCAGGGGGCAGGTCTGACTCACACCCCCTTCACACCCACTGCAGGACGGCCGCGCGGAGCTCCGGCTGCCGGGAGAAGGTGAGTATACAATTTTTTTTTATTTTAACACATTTTAGGATGAATTGCAGGGAAGGGCTTATATATTTAAGCCCTTACCGACAATTCATCCCGGGCTCGCCCGCAGCGCATTGCTTTAAATGGAGGCGGCTCTATTGCCGTCTCCATTGAATGCAATGCGCTGGATAGCTCCGGCCCGTTTCTAATGAAACGCGGCTAGGAGCAGATTTTCGGGCGATTTGCGGGCGACTTGCGCGCACCGGTCACGCGATTTGCGGATGCGCATCCGTCATGCGATCCGCAAATCGCGCGAAAAAACGCCCGTCTGACTAAGGCCTTAGTGTTTCCATCACAGTCATTATGCATCTTAGTGCCCCACAAAGTAAGAGTGTCCCCTTAGTGCCCTACATGGTAATGATGTCCCGTTAGTACCCCACAAGGTTTTAGTGCCCCCTTAGTGTCCCACATAGTAATAGAACCTCCTTAGTGCCATACAGGATAATGATGCCCCCTTAGTGCCCCCATCACAGTCATGATGCTTCCTTAGAGGCCCACACTGTAATTGTGGCTCTAAAAATAGTGACAAACAGATAGTGTCCCCTGAGCCCCAGCTGGTTTCAGTGCCTCCCTAGTGTGCCACACAGTAATACCCCCCTTAGTGCCCCACATGATAATGATGTCCTCAGTACCTTGTTGCCCCATCATGCCATCCTGTGTTCAGTAGTCCCCACCTCCTGCTTCCTCCCTACATTTCTGCAGTTCTGGTTTCACATCCATCTGGCTTCTGACTCCTCCTGCTATGGGGGAAGACCTACTGGGTCTTGGCACCACCAGCAATGGGGAGAAAGGTAAGTGGACATTCCTTCTTCACAATCTGAACAGATGACTCCCTGCTAGTTTTTATAGGTACCAGTTTGAGGTACATGTGACTTTCAAATTGCTATTTATTACATTTTTGGGAGGTGAACAAAATAAAAATAGCAATTCTGGCGTTACTTTTTTACATTATTTTATGGCGTTCACCTTGTGAGATAAATAACATTATTTTCATTGTGTGGGTCATTATGAATGCAGTAAGTCTAGTTTCACATGGGTGATAGTGATTTTGCCACGAGAAAATCACGGCAAAATCGTGTCTTTGCTCCTGCGATTTTTGAGCGTCAATGACACTTTTTTCTTTAAAAATAATATTGCATTGCTGCGGCTCACCATAAAATAGCGTTTTTTTTATTGCGAAAGTCAATGGGACTTTCTAATGTTAAAATTGCATCGCAATGCATGTTTGTTGCAATGCGATAAAAAGCAGGCTCCATAGGCAAACATTGGAGATAAAAAAAGAAAATCACACATCGCTAAAATATAGAGCATCCTGCAATTTTTTTTTCTTCTTTCAACATAGCATCAGTGAGAACATCGCTGATGGGAAGGAAACCATTGTAAATCATTGGTTTCATAATCTGCTTTTTTTCACTGACTATCGCATCAGGTCGAAAATCGTGCGAGTTTTTACGCTTGTGTGAAACCCCCCTAATACTAATTATGTGCTGTTTTTTTTTTTTGTTTTTTTTTTTAATTGGATATTTTATTCTTTTAATACGCGTTTTTCTGGGCAAAATGTCATTTTTTTTATACTGGATATTTTTTCTTTTAATTAAACTTTTATTTAACTTTTTTGACAGTAATTTTTAGTCCCTGAAGGGGACTTGAAAATGCGATTGTTCGATCTCGAGGACAGTACACTGCATTACTTATGTAGTGCATTCTACTAAGCCTATGAGAGCAGCCTATTAGACTCTGCAGGAGGCGGGGCCTAATAGGCTGAGTTTCATGGTAGACATGTAGGCTTTAATCAGTTTTACGGCTACCATAGGAACCCATTGGTATCTTGCGATCACAGTGGGGATGGATGACAGGAGGGGACCCCGCCACCTATCATCTGCTTACATGCTGCAGTTGCTATTTATTGTAGCACGTAAGGGGTTAAACTGCCAGGATCTGAAGTTTCTCCACTCCTAGCAATTAGAGTAGGAGCCTGGCTGTCAACAGTCAAGCCACCATCTTAACCCCTTAACGACCAGCCCATAGTGTTTTTACGTCCTCCCGAAGTGGGCTCTATTCTCTGAGGACGTAAAAACATGCTTCCTGCAGAGAATAGTGCCCCTCGGGCTGTGGACGTGACAGCTCCATGCTGTCGGTGTCCGCAGGTAGCTGACAGCATGGAGCTGTCATCCCGGGCTGTTCGGAGCCCCCCCCCGGCATTGCGATCGGCGCTATGCAATGTATAGCGCCGATCGCAAAAAAGTAAACAAAACTGCAAAAAAAGTGACATATTCAGCTGCTCTGATGGATCGGATCCATCGGAGCAGCTGAAACTACTTACCGAGGTCCACCGCACGGCTCCCCGCTGTCCCGATGCTCCGGGCCCCGCAGCCGTCCTTCTGCGCATGCGCGCCAGGCGGCATTACGTCAGCCGCATGCGCAGAAGGCCCGGCGGCGCGGGAAATTTAAAATCTCCTGGCTCCCGGCTCCTGTAGGTAGCCGGGAGGCAGGAGATGTCAGCGGGGACTGCGGTGAGCGGTCCCCGGTACCGCGATCGCCATTATCCAATGGATAATGGCGATCGCGAAAAAGTTAAAAAAAGTTAAAAAAAAGTAAATGTTTCAGCTGCCATCATGGATCGGATCCATGAGGGCAGCTGAAAATACTCACCTCCATCCTCCACGATGTCTCCGGTGATCTGGAGCCGCCACGGGCTTCTGCGCATGCGCGCCGAGGGGGAAATGGCGGCGCATGCGCAGAAGCGCCGAAGCGGCGCGAAATTTTAAAATCCCCTGTCTCCCGGCTACCTTCAGTAGCCGGGAGACAGGAGATGTCACCGGGGACCGCGGAGTGCGGTTCCCGAGCACGCGATCGCCGGTATCCAACGGATACCGGCGATCAAAAAAAAGTTGAAAAAAGTTGAAAAAAGTTGTAGTTTCATCTCCCCTCATGGATCCGATCCATGGGGGGAGATGAAAATGCTCCCCCAAGGTCCCCAAAAGCCCCCCCAAAGCACAGGGCATTACCCTCTACTGCGCATGCGCAGTAGAGCCTAAGGCAAAAATTGCCTTAGGCATAGTTACTTGCAGGGACCAAAGTAATTGGTCCCTGCTGACATGGGTGGCTGTGATAAACCTATCACAGCCACCCATGTCTTTTGTTTAATAAATATGGCACACAGTTAGTCCTGGTATCTCTCCCCTGTCACTGAGAGTGATTTGTGACAGGAGAGAGATAGCTGAGAAAAATCGTGTGCCATATAGAGAGTTAAAAAAAGAAAAAAAAAACCCGTTATTACCCGCCTTCACCTTCCCTTATACCCCAATTACCCTATTTTATCCCTGTCCACTTTTTTGGGGGCTATTTTTTTTTTTTTACCCCCATTAAATTTTTTTTTAATAAAATGGAGCGTAGGCGCTACACCACCGAGCAAGCGTACGCGCTGCTCATCGCTTCAAGCTCCGGTAGCGATGCTACCAGCGAGTCGGAGGAGGAGGAGGTTTTTTTTGAGAGTGACAACTCTGCCTCCAGCGCTATGGAGGTAGAGGAAGTCGTTGGGGCAGCGGGGCCAAGTTATGCGGCGCCCACCACTGTGTGGAGTGCCGCAAGTTTGTTTGCGCCCCGCATCCCAGAATTTTTAGCGGCTCCAGGCGTTAATCTGGACGTCGCAAATTTCACTTTTTTTAATTTATTCATTACTGACGATGTGCTGCAGTTAATTGTCCAGCAGACAAATATATACGCTGGACAATACATGACCGCGCACCCCACGTCGGTTTATTCCGTGATGTGGACCGCCGTAGATGTCCCTGAGCTAAAAAAATTTTTGGGACTTATTTTACTAATGGGACTCGTAAAAAAGTCATCAATACGGTCCTATTGGTCCACGAGCGCCATTCACGCGACGCCCGTATTTGCGTCGATAATGCCCCGACGCAGATACGAAAACATTCTGCGTTTTCTTCATTTTGCGAATAATACGCAAATCCCCCCAAGAAGTGACCCAGCATACGATAGACTGGGCAAATTAAGGCCCCTTATATCGCTATTAAGGGACGCCTTTAAAAACATTTATACCCCCCAAAAAAATCTGGCGGTGGATGAATCTCTGATGAGTTTCAAAGGGCGTTTATCTTTCCGCCAGTTTATTCCCTCAAAGCGCGCAAGATACGGCGTCAAGCTGTACAAAATCTGTGAGAGCGCCACAGGTTATACTTGCGACTTTTTTATTTACGAGGGCAGGGATCGCCAATTAAACCCCCCCAACTGCCCTGAAGACATTGGCATCAACGGGAAAATTGTGTGGGAGCTCGTGGGCCCTTTTTTAAATAAGGGGTACCACGTATATACTGACAACTATTATACGAGCGTCCCCCTTTTTAAAGCGTTACACGCCGCAGGTACAGGGGCCTGCGGAACTATCCGTAAAAATAGGGTAGGATTCCCACAGCCCCTTGTTTCCAGGCGTGTCGACAAAGGCGCGTCTTACGCACTGGCCTATGACCCCTTGCTGGCAGTTAAATGGCGTGACAGAAAGGACGTCTTTATGCTGTCCACTGTGCACGCAGACACCTCCGTTACAGTTAGGGAGAGGGGGGCTGCAGCGGCGAAAATTAAACCGGTCTGCGTCACAGATTATAATAAATTCATGGGGGGCGTCGATCTGTCAGACCAGGCGCTACAGCCCTACCTTGTAAAACGTAAAACGCGAGCGTGGTACAAGAAGGTAGCCATCTACCTTATACAGATGGCTACATATAACGCTCACGTGATTTATAAATCATCCGGGGGCACGCTGAGCTTCCTCCAATTTCAGGAGGAGCTCGTAGAAAATCTTTTATTTGGGACCACCGCACCACAAGACGCATTGCAATCGGAGGAGGTGCGGAGGCTAACGGAGCGTCATTTTATGAATCCCATCCCCGAGACTGCGAGCAAAAAATACCCCCAAAAAAAGTGTCGCGTCTGCACTAAGCAAGGGAGGAGGAGAGATACGCGTTTTTATTGTCCCACGTGCCCATCCCACCCAGGCCTTTGTAATTACCCCTGCTTTGAAATTTACCATACAGTTTTACATTATTAATTTTATTTCACATATAAAAAACGCCAAAAGGGTGTGTGGGTGGGGTGGGGGTCTTTTTAGGGAATCAGTTTTACTTTTATTATTAGTCCGTCTCCCCAGTTTTTCCTGCTTGAAACAAAAAAAACGGTCCTAAAAGTGTCAAATTTGGTGAAAAAAATGAAATCACATTTATATTTCACTCACATTATAATTATTTTAAAAAATGTAGCGTCAGAATGCCCAGTACACCCCTAGATAAATTAACTAAGGGGTCTTGATGTCAAAATTGGGTCACTAGTGAGGGGCATTTTATTATTTTGGCAGTTTACTATCTCTACTAGTGTGCAATGGGCCCTGTAAATTATTCAGTTGCGCCCTAAAATCAAACGGGTGCTCCATACACTATAGGCCTAGCCATGCGCCCTCTAAGAAAATTGGGGCTACAATGGGTATGTTTCTGAGCAAAGGACAAACAGGGGTACCCATTTTGGGGTGCAGGTCTTTATTCATATATGTGCTGTACAAAAAAAAATTCGCTTTTAAAATGACAGAATTACCAAAAAAATGAAAATCGAAATTTTTTCCTTCTGCTTGGCTTAGATTTATTCAAAAACCGTGAAGTCAAGAAAGACATCGTACCCCTAGATAAATTCGTTAAGGGGTCTAGTTTTCAAAATGGGGTCACTTGTGGGGGTTTTCCATCGTTTTGGTCACTCAATGGCTCTACAAGCATACAATAGGGCCTAAATCTCCTCCAAGCAAAATTTCTGTTCCAAAAGTCACCGGTTGCTCTTTTCATTTTGGGCCCCATTGTGCATACAGACGTAAGATTAGGGCCACAATGGGTATATTTCTGAAAACAGGACAAACAGGGGTATCCATTTTGGGGTGCAAGTCTTCATTCATATATGTGCTGTACAAAAAAAAACTGCTTTTAAAATGACAAAATTACCAAAAAAATGAAAATCGGAATTTTTTCCTTCTGCTTGGCTTAGATTCATTCAAAAACCGTGAAGTCAAAAAAGACATTGTACCCCTAGATAAATTCGTTAAGGGGTCTAGTTTTCAAAATAGTGTCATTTGTGGGGGTTCTCCATCGTTTTGGTCACTCAAATGCTCTACGAGTGGGCAATGGGGACTAAATCTACTTCAAGCAAAATTTCTTTTCGAAAAGTCACCAATTGCTCCTTTCATTTTGGGCCCCATTGTGCATACAGACGTAATACTAGGACCACAATGGGTATGTTTCTGAGCACGGGACAAACAGGGGTATCCATTCTGGGGTGCAAATCCTAATTTTCATGTGTACTATAGAAAAAAGTCCTGTCTTTAAAATGACATATTTGCAAAAATATGAAATTTTAGTTTTTCTCTTCTAAATTGCATTGGCTCCTGAAAAAAAACTGTGGGGTTAAAATACTCATGGCACCCCTCAGTGAATACGTTAAGGGGTGTAGTTTTTAAAATGGGGTCACTTGTGGGGGTATCTATCATTTTGACTCCTATGAACCTTTCCAATCTTGGCTTGGTGTAGGAAAACAAAGTGTTCCTCAAAATGCTGAAAAGTAATGTTAAATTTGTACGTCTCCTAAATGGTTAAAAAAAACCAAAAGTTTTTCCAATGTGCACCCAAAATAAAGTAAACTGATGGAAATATATATCTTAGCAAAAATTTCTATATTATGTTTGCACATTTTTGAGATATTGCAGTTGGAAATGTGAAAAAATGACGATTTTTTCAAAATTTTCCCTATTTTGGCGCTTTTAATAAATAAACACAAATTCTATTGGTCAATTTTTTCCGCCTAAATGAAGTACAACATGTGGCGAAAAAACAATGTCAGAATCGCTTGGCTATGCAAAACCTTTCTGGTGTTTTTCCATGTTAAAGTGACACATGTCAGATTTGCAAAATTTGGCCTGGTCATTAAGGTGCAAACAGGCTTGGTCACTAAGGGGTTAAAACCATGTATGCGCAGGTTTAAAGCCCATTAGTGATGCGAGTAAAAAAGTGTAATGCAGTCGCGAAAGGGTTAACGTCACTTAACTTTCAATAAATTATGATATTTCCAGTAAAGTCTCGCAAAATGCAGGTCTTAACCATTGTCTGTATTGAAGCGGAACCCTGCATTTAATAGCAGCAAGCTATACGGTGCGTAAATTACACCCGCTTGTATCACAGGGATAATAAGCCGCTCTGTGACTCACTACAATCTATGTCATAATGGGATGAGCCGGGCGTATAATCACCGCAGCACGTCAACCGGGATGAGCAATTGCAAAAATTAGAGTCTTTATCCAAAGATTGTGCTCAATCCTAGGTGTGCACAAAGGGAATCCAGCAGGAAACAGGTTAACACGCGGAGCGGGACGAGCCGGTGATTACATGGAGGAGACAAACAATATATGGCAGCACAATAACATTGACTATATGGATGTAGTACAGTGAAGCCAGCAGTAATACAATCACCATCATCCATATACCCAACGTTCACTTATCAGCTAATAGTAGCTGCAGCCGTGTTTGTTTGCTCTTGTATCCCAGCCGTGGCGGCGGGCGCCAGCACGGTTATTTCCTGCTGCCTCGATGCGCTGGCCTAGTCGACATTTCTTACATTCATTGTCTCAGCATCGGCTGTCATTCGCAGGAACGTCCTGCACTCCAAGACTTAAAGAGGAGCTGTCATGTCCTCATGTCAGCAGGACCGCCTGCTCAGCTTTCCAGCCGCGGCCACGCTGCCTCCAGCAATGTCTTTCTTTTGTCATAGTTTCCCCTTCCGTTTGTAAGGAGGATGGAAATGTTATTTTGCTAATGTCTACTATTAAAGGGCCCCCCGATTGGCATGAAGGGCCACAGGCAGGTTCGAATCTAGGGGGCTGAGGGCCACATGATGTTCTGCGCTTGCTATTGGAGGGGATGGGCTTCTTTCGACCCAGTGGATAGTTTCTAGCATGGCAGCGTGTAAGCCTGACTCCAGGCCGTATTGTGTATAGAAGTCCCATCGCAGGGCTGTAGAAATGTGGCCAAGGGCTTCCGACAATAACTAAACGCTGGCACCGCCATGCTACTCATAAACTTTCCTGAACAGTTTATGAACAGAAGGGCTTGTACACGGAACAGGGTTAAAGAGTTGCAGCACTTTCAGATAACTTTTGACATGTCAAAAAGTATTGATCAGTGGGAATCCCACCGCTGATTGCTAGAATGAGGGGCTGCAGCACTCACCCGAGCACTGTTCTCCCTCAGCTGTTTTTGCTGCTTCTCGGCTCCTTCTGGCCTCAAAGATGACCATTGCAAACACTATACACCTCTGTGAGGCTATCTTCAGCTGCTAGAAGGAGCCAAAAAGCAGCGAACACAGCCGAGGAGACAGTGCTTGGTGATTGCTGCAGCCCCTCATTCTAGCGATCAGCAAGGCCTTTGTAGCGAGACCCCCAAGAGCAATGCTACCATGAGGCGACCTGAGACTGAAACTTCAGGTGGCAGTCTACAGGAACTTAAAGGGGCTGCAGGTTGCCACCTAGCTGGTAATTATTTTTTACCAGCCATTAATGGCCAGTAAAAATAAATTGCCTGCTGTGAGCCAGCTGGGCAGCAACCCAACAGGCATTTTACTCACCCAACCTGCAGATAAGGTCCAGCAATGGCAGCTGCTGCCGACTTTACGAGCACTAACCTCTCTCCCTGGCATCTGCGGGCACCACCCTGTACGCAGCACAAAACTAGAGGGAGAGGTCATTGGTCACAAACTCAGCAGCAGCTGCTTCTGAGACTGCAGGCTGGGTGAGTGAAATGTCTGTTGGGGTAGCTATCAGGCCGGAAGCCAATAGAGGGGACACTATTACTACTGGGGCCACTATGGGAGTTACTATTACTACTGATGCTACGAACAGGGCGATTATTACGAATGGGGCGACATGGGGGTCACTATTACTACTGGAAGCCCTAATTAAGTCACTATTATTACTGGGGCCATGAACGGCGTCACTATAACTACTGGAGCCATTAAAGGGGTCACTATTAGAGATGCGCGAGCATACTCGCTAAGGCTAACTGCTTGAGCAAGTAGTGCCTTATTCGAGTACCTGCCCGCTCGTCTCTAAAGATTCGGCTGCCGGAGTGGGTGACAGTGAGTTGCGGCGGTGAGCAGGGGGGAGAGAGGGATCTTCCCTCTGTTCCTCCCCACTCTCCCCCACCGGCAGCCGAATCTTTAGAGACGAGCGGGCAGATACTCGACTAAGGCACTACTTGCTCGAGTAGTTAGTCTTAGTGAGCATACTCGCTCATCTCTAGTCACTATTACTTCTGGGGCCACTAACAGAGGTCATTATTACTACTGGAGCCATTATGGGGGTCACTTACTACAGGGGCCATTAAGGGGGTCACTATTACAATTGAAGCCACTATGGGGATCACTATTACTAGTGGGGACGATATTACCTTTGGGGCCACTACTGGGAGCACTATTACTATTGAGAATTCTAATGTGACCACTTTTTGTGGACAAATATGTGTTGGATATCTTGTGTAAAGGTGCTTTCAATGCCTGCAAAAGGAATGTTTTGTTTTTTTTGTGGGGGAGAGATGCCATTTCACACTTTGCCTTAGGCAGCATAAAGGCTTGGGGCACCCCTGGGGACCCCACTCTATGTTACTATGACATGTCAAAAGTTATCTGAAAGTGTAGTTACTCTTTAACAAAAAAGCCTCCCTTATTGTAGGAAAAGTCCTTTTAGGAAAAATCTCTTGGTTGGCTGACTAGAGTGACTGTGCTAGCCAGCTGAAGGCCATTCTGTTCATTGAAGCCTACCGACTTCTAAGTTATGTCAGAACTACTTAAAAAGATAAGAAGTATGTTCTGGATCATTGTCTTGTTGTAATATGAACCTTTGACCAACTAGGTGAACACCAGAGGGTATTGCATGGCGTATCATAATGCTGAGGAAGTCTCTTTAGTTTAGTGTGCCAGTCACCCATTCTCGATCCAGCAAAAAAAAGCTTCAGACCATCATGCTTCCTCCTCCATGTTTGACAGTTGGTGTCACACAGTCAGGTACTGTTCTTTCATTTACTCGGCACCACATAAAAGCCCTTCATGAAGTACAAAGATGTCAAATTTTGATTCATCAGTCCATAAAACCTTCTTCCACTCTTCAGTAGTCCACTGGAGATGCTGCTTGGCCCAGGCAACCTTAGCGTGGCTTACTTACTGATATTTTACCTGTCAGACCTGCAGAAAGAAGTCTTCTCTTCATAGTTGAAATGGAAACTTGTTTATTCTTTGCTGCATTAAGCTGTGCTTGAAGATTTTGTGCTGTGAAGGGCTGATCACTAAACTATTCATCTGATTCTGTAGTGGCCTTTGGTCTGCCAGACCTCTTCCTGTCAGTTTCCTCCAGTTTCCAAGTGCCTTTTGATGGGTACAGGAAACTGTACTGACTGCCACCTTGGCTTTCTTAGCAATTTCTCTGTAGCATAGACCTACACTTGTCTGTCTTCTTGTCATTATGATAGCAATGTGCTCTGTGCTGAAGGGCAAAACTGTCCAAATTCTGCCCTAGAGGGTGTTGTAATACAGTCTGTGCCAACACTGGTTTTATAGAATCAGAGGGTTTGAAAGTAATCCACAAAAATTGAGAATAGTTTGTATCTAATTTCAAACCATAATTTGCTGCAGAGCAGCTGTCCTTGCTGTGTTCCCTGGAGAAAGGTTAAAATAATAAATTCAGAATATTGCTGTGTTTCAGGTTAAAATTTCATAATATTTTTATGTTTTTAACCTCATCTCGAACAATTTCACGTTATTTGCTGGACCTGACCCGTGTTAATGTCAAAAATTACTAAAAAAATTGAGGTGTTCTAAAATGTCTTGTCTGCGCTTTCCTCGAATGCAGTGGAGTTAGGTCTCATGTCCATGGGCGGATTTGAATTGCGGACGATCCGCAATTCAAGCTGCCCATAGGGAGACATGCGCATCCGCAGCTTAATTAGAGCATGGAAATTTGCTTTGCGGACCTTCCGGTCTGGAAAACAGATCGCAGCATGCTTCATTTTGCTGCGGTTCCCGTACGGACAGCTTCCATTGAAATTAATGGAAGCTGTCTGATCCGCTGACTCTGCAGACCAACGGCGGATCTCGCGGGAAAGCAGGAGCTTTAGAAAAAAATAAACTGTACTGTGCATGTCCGATGGCAAGCCGTGATGACCATGCACAGTACAGCAAACCCGGAAGCAGCGAGGTCCGCGCGGACGCCGCAGCCTGCAAGACACAGGTACGCAGGGCTCACTGGCTGCAGGCACGGGCGGAGTCTCCTGCATAGGATATGCTCGTGGACATGAGGTCTTAAACCGGAGCTTCCTCATCTGTACAGTTGACCTCTAACACTCCGTAAGAGCCACATCCTTTCACACAGAATGCCCGATGTCGCAGCCATCCTTTATATTCAGAGTCTCTCTCCCACAATAAACTCGCAGTTTTCCTCCCACGTCACATACGTCTCTAAATATAACATGCTGCTCTACATTAACAGGCGCCTTGCTGCGCCATTAAATCCTTCATATTAAGCACTATTCATGGAATCAAAACACAATACATCTTGATAACTACCTACGCATGGCCTTGCTCAAATGATGGCGTCATATTAAACCATGCTCGCTCGCTCTCGTTGAACAGTCCCCATAGGTCCATGACCCCCATCCTGGCCAGGGATTTATATAATGCAGTCCTAGGGGATTTATTACACTTACAGTCTTTTGTGAAACTTTTGTCAGTTCGCTTCCACTTCTCTCTTCACTTGCCCCATGTCCATTGTACTGACCTTTCGAAGCATCCGTTGCACCTCTGCTTCTCGGTGATTGCAGAGAGGGAGGCTCCTCCTCCCACGCTGTGCTGGGTCCTTCGCCCCAAGCCCTGTCCATGTGTCTTTTTGGAAATCTGGACTTCATAGAAGTGGATGCCCTGCTTAGGACCACCATCCTATGAGCCAGAAAGGAAAAGCAGCTGCCATTCTGGCGCACTCAAGCCAACCTTGTAGTAAATTGACGGACATCTGCTTAAGCGGCCGTCATGTGATGCTACATTTCCCTTCCAGCGGTCACTGCAGTGAAAAAGCCTTGATGGCTGTACACCCATGGGGAAAATCTGGAGGGGCACCCAGAAAAATCAGTTGCTAGACACATTTTGAAAAAGCTTATATCTGGTGTGACAACTCCTTTACTCTTCTTTTGAGATCGTAGTAGTCATAAGTGGAACTTCTCTCTCATCAGAGGCTCAAGCTGTTACTCTCTCCCTCTCTCACCCCCTTGCTTTACATTGCAGCTCTGCTCATTTAGATTGGTTGCTGTATATCTTGCAACACCAGAGATATAAGGTTGTGATTGGAAGCAGAGAGTTTTCTGATCATTCTGACACTTATCCCATTGCAAAACACTACAGTCAGCCTCGTTCCAGCCTGAACTGGCTGAAAACAGGGAGCAATAGATTTCAGACATAACTGTGTAAGGTGAAAAGCAATTCCAACTTCTGAGTCAAGAATAGACCTCTGGAAATGACAGGATTAATAATCCGTGGATTCTCCTCTTTGACGCTCACTGACAGGACCCTTTAATCCGGGAAGGATGGGTTCTGACTCTTGTCTGACCCGCTGACTGTGGATTTTACAACCTCAGTAGAAGCGGCTGCAGAGAGATTTTCTCATTATGCAAATATTATGGAATAATATTAAAGGCTAATGGCTGCAGACGCCGCGGCGAGGTGCGCTCAGCATAGATGAGATCGTCCGGATGCACTGAAGAGGGAGCCTGACATCAACACGGAAGGAGGGGGCTATGAAACGGCCATATTTATCCCCACTCGGTTGGTCAGATAAGGGGGTGTATAAGATATTGGGCTGCAGCGGGAAACTCTGGGTGGGTGTTCTGTAGAGAGACAAGAGGCAATGCCCATCAGTGACTTGCCCTTGTGTCTACCATCAGTGGGGGATATGTCCATCTCTCCACCCATCATGCCCCTGAGAGGTTGTTGCATCCTTTGGTACTCTGTCTCCTGGCACTCCTCCTCTCTTATTTTTTTGATGACTTTTGGCTCTTCATTTTGATATTCACACTTACTAGAACCCAAACCTGAGATCTCCCGACTGAGCCACCTTCCTAAATAACTGCCAAATCCGCTGAAGCCGCTTTCAACCACTTTATTAACTTGTTGGATACTAAATCCATCCTCATCCCGGCTTCATGTTCCCATCAATGTAAATAAATGCATGGAGAGTATCTGGGGATGAAGAGTGATCAGCATCATTGTGCGGCTGCATTTCTAGTCTGCAATGTAATGGGCGATATAAACTATGTTAACATTCAGAAACACCTCGTAAACTGACAGAATGTGGACAACGAAGCCTTATACCAGTTGTGAAGGCATCATGCACATCCAGAGGTGTATTCTGAAGCTCCTGGGCCCCAATGCAAAACCTATAACAGGGCCCCAACTATAATGCTTTATTCATAGTACTGGGCTCCCTATATGGAGAAGAGAGGCCTTATGGGTCCCCTCAGGCTCCTGGGCCCGAGTGTAATCGCATCCCCTATAGTTATGCCAGTGCCTAAATATCTCAATGCAAATCAATGGTGTTTAACCCCTTAGTGACGGCCCCATAGTGCTTTTACATCATAGCTAACAGGGCTTTAATCCTAGAGAATGTAAAAACATGCATCCTCTTAGGATTAAAGCCCTGCAGGCTATGGACATGACAGCTCCATGTCGTCGGTGCCCGGAGACAGCCAACAAGATGGAGCTGTCATTCCAGACGGGCACACCCCACCCCCCAACTCCCCGGCAATGCGATTGATGCTAGGAGATGGCGCCGGGGACTGTGGTGAGCAGTCCCTGGGCCTGGAAAAGTAAAGTAAAGTTTTTTTAAAAAAGTTAAAGTTTTACCCCCCCTCACCCTGGTCCTCCATGATGTCCCACGACATGCGCAGAAAGCCGAAAGGCTCCTGGGCCTGGGTGCAACCGCATCCCCTATAGTTACGCCAGTGCGCACACGTCTGCCCTGGTTAAGAGGTCTCACAGGCCATTAGACCATCCATTAGCACCAGAACCATCCGTAGAGAACTGCGTGTGAAGGGGTTACCATAGATGAGCAGCTGCACACAACATCACAGCAGTGACTGCACAGCGGCGCCTGCGATGGTGCTCGGAGCGTCGGACTGTAAGTGAAAGGAAGCAAGTGTTGTGGACGGCTGAATCACAGTACACCATCTCCCGATCTGATGGCCGCTCTTGGGTGTGGCGGTTGTCTGGAGAGCGGTTTCTACACGACTGCATTGTCCCAACAGTGAAGTTTGGAGGAGGTTCTGTTATGGTGGGGACTGTTTCTGCTGGGAAGGACTAGGGCCATTGGTTACAGTGAAGTCCCCCCTCAATGCCAATGGGCACAGAGACATTCCAGACAACGTGGCATCACCCACCCTGTGGCAATACTTCGGTACAGCTCTGTGTCTCTACCAACATGACGAGCACCATGTCATACAGCACACAGTGTAGAGGAGCAGAATGTCTGCAAACTTCATTGGCCAGACCAAAGATCTCAATCTCATCAAGCTTGGGACAAACTAGACCACCATATCCATGCCAGCCCAACACACCCATCATCCCCCGCATCACAATGTGAAGCTCTCCTCCAGGAATGGAGGCAAATCCCTCCACACATCTATGGGAATCTGGTGGAAAGCGGCCTAGGAGGGTTACTGCAGTCATTGAAGCCAAAGGATTTGACTTAAAATCTTAGAATGGTAGAGATGGAATGGACCTCCAGGTTCATCGGGTCCAGCCCCCTGCTGAATACAGGTTTTAAAAGAACTTTCTGAGCAAAACTGGCACATGCTTAATGTGGGGCCACTGCTGTGTTAGAATAATTGAGGGGGTTATCCAGGGAGGGAAATACCTGATCCAGTTCAGGTCTAGCAGAGCCAGCATCTCCACTTCCGGCCTGGATCCAACATCAGGTTGCATGGTTTGGATTCTTCCCCTCCACTCTCGTTGAACCTCATCGCTGGAGGCTGGCTATTTTGCTCCGATAAGGAGGATGCTGGAACCAGTGGAGCGATCAGGTGGCCTTCCAGGATAACTCCTTTAATAGCAAGTGTTCCTACTATGTGCGCACAGAGAAATGGGGGCTGGTTATTTAGGCACCATATTGCTGTGATTTGGGTGATGCATGTGTGTGTCCAATGCAGCCCTGTCATTTGTGTGTTGTATACCAGTATCATTTGAGCACTATATGGCAGTATGGTAAAATTACTTGGGGAGTGTATAACTCTGATGAATGAGCCCCACATGGAGATATCCCTTGGGCACTTCATGGTAGTACTACGTAAGTACTGCTGGTTGAGCACTGTGTTGAAATATTTTTTGAGCAGAGTATGAAGGTATTCTGTAGAAGCAGTATAACACTGTTCCTGAGGTACTGTATGGCAGAATTATTTGGGGACTTTATTATTTGGGTATGTTGCTAGATCCCTACATGGAGGTGTTACTTGTGCACTTTGTGGTAGTACTACGTATGCACTATTTAGTACTGGTAGTGGAGCTCTGTGCAGGGGCATTATATGGGCATAGTATGGAGGGCCATGTATAGAATTGTTAGTTGAACACTGTAAAAAGCTACTATTTGAACCTAGTATAGGATTATTTTGTAGGCACAGTACAATAATGTTACTTGAGCACTGTTTAGTGGTATTATTTTGGTATTTTTTGATGCTATTATGCACTATTGGCACTTTATTATAGTAGTATATAGGCATTACACAGCACTGTTAGTTGAGCACTGTACTATTTAGACATAGTACGGCAATATTTTTAGAAACAGTACAATACCATTACTAAAGTACTGTTTAGGGGTATGACTTGGGCATTCTTTGGTCATACTATAGCAAACTTTGGCATTTTAAGGTGGTATTGTTTACAGTTTATGAATGACCATTGACATGACTGCAACACTGCAGAGAATCTGTTTCTATATTGCAGTTACACAAATTTAATTTTTTGATCTTTAACTGTCACGTGTTTTTAAGTTTTTGCTGCTTTTTTTATATTGGTATTGATCCAGAAGGCCAAATATTTTATGTACAGCCACAGCTGACAAGAATCAATGAAGCAGAGCTTAGTACCAATGTTTCAGAAGAGACAGGGTTAATAAATTCAAGATGTTTTAGATTCCTCCTTAGGATCCACAGGTCTAGAGGACAATTGCCTACATGAGTCATATTGCCCCTTTACACTTCTTCTCCTAACCCAGGGTGTCCCAGTGGGCCGCGAGGGATGAGTTCACATTGATTTACACCGCACAGAACAAGGTTCCTCTATCACTCTGGCTCATGTTTGACTCTGCAGCTACATAGATGGTCAACCAATAACTCAAAATATCTGCAAACTCAAGTTGGTGATGATGTACGTTAGATTACAGGTAACACAAGGGGCACAGGAGCCCCTCACAGCACCAGCAATGATCCCAGCATATCTCTCCTGGGTTTGGTTTATTACAATTGACTGATATGTTTCGCTTCTGTCTGAGCATTTTATCATAGAAACGCGCTGCACACACGGAAGGATCCATCACTGTCCTGCTCCTTGTTTCACTCCAAGATAAAGGAACTGTCAAATATTTCCACAGAAATAACTAATTTAGAGGTTTCTCACCTCCCAAAAAAGAGTTTTTTTGAGAGACTCAAATAATGCTAGAAATTTCAAGCTGAGCAACAACGCAAATCTGCGCAAATTATATTATACTAAGCTGTAAGGCTCCAGAGTAAACTAATCAGTAATATACAGAGCAGGACAAGATAGACATTTACTACATAATGTCTGTTAGTGAGATATATTACTATATAATTCTCACTTCTATATACAAGAATGTACTATAATACTGCCTCCTATGTACAAGAATATAACTACTATAATACTGCTTCCTATGTACAAGAATATAACTACTATAATACTGCCTCCCATGTACAAGAATATAACCAATATAATACTGTCCCCTATGTACAAGAATATAACCACTATAATACTGTCACTCTACGTACAAGAATGTAACTACTATAATACTGTCCCTATGTACAAGAATATAACTGCTATAATACTGCCCCCTATGTACAAGAATATAACTACTATAATACTGCTTCCTATGTACAAGAATATAACTACTATAATACTGCCTCCCATGTACAAGAATATAATTACTATAACACTGCACCCTATGTACAAGAATATAGCTACTATAATACTGCCCCTATGTACAAGATTATAACTACTATAATACCACCCCTATGTACAAGAATATAACTACTATAATACTGTCCCCTATGTACAAGAATATAACTACTATAATACTACCTCCCATGTACAAGAATATAACTACTATAATACTGCCTCCTATGTACAAGGCTATAACTACTATAATACTGCCCCTATGTACAAGAATATAACTACTATAATACTGCCCCTATGTACAAGAATATAACTACTATAATACTGCGACCTATGTACAAGAATATAACTACTATAATACTGCCTCTATGTACAAGAATATAACTACTACGGTATAATACTGCCCACTATGAACAAGAATATAACTACTATAATACTGCCCCTATGTACAAGAATATAACTACTATACTACTGTCCCCTATGTACAAGAATATAACTACTATAATACTCTCCCTATGTACAAGAATATAACTACTATAATACTGCCCCTATGTACACGAATATAACTACTATAATACTGTGACCTATGTACAAGAATATAACTACTATAATACTGGCTCCAATGTACAAGAATATAACTACTATAATACTGCCTCTGTGTACAAGAATATAACTACTACGGTATAATACTGCCCACTATGTACAAGAATATAACTACTATAATACTGCCTCTATGTACAAGAATATAACTACTATAGGACTGCTCCTATGTACAAGAATATAACTACTATAATACTCTCCCTATGTACAAGAATATAACTACTATAATACTGCCCCTATGTACAAGAATATAACTACTATAACACTGCCCCCTATGTACAAGAATATAGCTACTATAATACTGCCCCCTATGTACAAGAATATAACTACTATAATACTGCCCCCTATGTACAAGAATATAACTACTATAATACTGCCCCCTATGTACAAGAATATAGCTACTATAATACTGCCCCCTATGTACAAGAATATAACTACTATAATACGGCTCCTATGTACAGGAATATAACTACTATACTACTGCCTACTATGTACAAGAATATAACTACTATAATACTGCTCCCTATGTACAAGAATATAACTACTATAATACTGCCCCCTATGTACAAGAATATAACTACTATAATACGGCTCCTATGTACAAGAATATAACTACTATAATATTGCCCCCTATGTACAAGAATATAACTACTATAATACGGCTCCTATGTACAAGAATATAACTACTATAATATTGCCTCCTATGTACAAGAATATAACTACTATACTACTGCCTACTATGTACAAGAATATAACTACTAGAATACTGCCCCTATGTACAAGAATATAACTACTATAATACTGCTCCCTATGTACAAGAATATAACTACCATAATACTGCATCCTATGTACAAGAATATAACTACTATAATACTGCCCCCTATGTACAAGAATATAACTACTATAATACGGCTCCTATGTACAAGAATATAACTACTATAATATTGCCTCCTATGTACAGGAATATAACTACTATACTACTGCCTACTATGTACAAGAATATAACTACTATAATACTGCTCCCTATGTACAAGAATATAACTACTATAATACTGCTCCCTATGTACAATAATATAACTACAGGTGGTCCCCGACTTGCGAACAGGTTCTGTTCCAGGAGCCTGTTTGCAAGTCCATTTTGTTCGCACGTCAAACAAATGGTAGTATGGAGCGGGATCACAGTTGGATCCCGCTCCATACAACGTCGGGTGCAGGCTGTTTTTTACAGCGGGCACCCGGCGGTACCAGTTCCGACGAGCCGCGCCGCTGTCAAAGCGGTATTTAAAGTGTTAACAGTTCTGACAAGCAGCGCGGCTCGTCGGAACTGCTGCCCCTGGGTGCCCACTGTAAGAAACAGCTTGCACCCGACGTTCAGGGGGCCCGTACAGCGTCCCACGATGAGATCGC
Organism: Eleutherodactylus coqui; assembly: GCF_035609145.1. Classification (NCBI taxonomy): domain Eukaryota; kingdom Metazoa; phylum Chordata; class Amphibia; order Anura; family Eleutherodactylidae; genus Eleutherodactylus; species Eleutherodactylus coqui. Next base: position 223,223,466 of record NC_089839.1, read on the forward strand.
GGGACACTGTGCAGTTGCTAGGCAGCCGGGGACCTCCTGAAAGGCCCCAGGGCTGCCAATGCAGAGTGCCCATCAAGCGCACGGCTTGATAGGCACTCTGCATAGACAGCCCTAGGGCCTTTCAGGAGGTCCCCGGCTGCCTAGCAGTCGCGATCTGACTGGACAGGCTTTTATCAGGCTTGCCATAGCATTACATCATACTGTGCAGGACAGATAGTTCGTATCTTGCGAAATTCGTAAGTCGAATGTTCGCAAGTAGGGGACTATCTGTACTATAATACTGCCCCCTATGTACAGGAATTTAACTACTATAATACTGCCCTCTATGTACAAGAATATAACTACTATAATACCGCCCCCTATGTACAAGATTATAACTACTATAATACTGCCCCCTATGTACAGGAATATAACTACTATAATACTGTCCTCTATGTACAAGAATATAACTACTATAATATTGCCCCCTGTGTACAAGATTATAACTACTATAATACTGCCCCCTATGTACAAGAATATAACTACTATAATACTGCCTCCTATGTACAAGAATATAACTACTATAATACTGACCCCTATGTACAAGAATATAACTACTATAATACTGCCCCCTATGTACAAGAATGTAACTACTATAATACTGCTCCCTATGTACAAGAATATAACTACTATAATACTACCCTCTATGTACAAGAATATAACCACTATAATACTGCCCCCTATGTACAAGAATATAACTAGTATAATACTGCCTCCTATGTACAAGAATATAACTACTATAATACTGCCTCCTATGTACAAGAATATAACTACTATAATACTGCCCCCTATGTACAAGAATGTAACTACTATAATACTCTCCCTATGTACAAGAATATAACTACTATAATACTGCCCCTATGTACAAGAATATAACTACTATAACACTGCCCCCTATGTACAAGAATATAGCTACTATAATACTGCCCCCTATATACAAGAATATAACTATTATAATACTACCCCCTATGTACAAGACTATAACTACTATAATACTGCTCACCTATGTACAAGAATATAACTAGTTTAATACTGCCTCCTATGTGCAAGAATATAACTACTATAATACTGCCCCCTATGTACAAGAATATAACTACTATAATACTGTCCCCCCATGTACAAGAATATAGCTACTATAATACTGCCCCCTATGTACAAGAATATAACTATTATAATACTGCCCCCTATGTACAAGAATATAACTATTATAATACTGCCCCCTATGTACAAGAATATAACTACTATAATACTGCCTTCTATGTACAAGAATACCTTCACAGTTATAGACTTAAAAACTATAATTCTTTATTAGGATATCGCTTAAAAAACATATATGGGCTGACGAACACAGACAACATATAGACGAAGGATACTAATTCCCCTTTCTAAACACCTTCCTCCTATAATAATATAAATCGGAGGTATAATCAATGTTTGATGGAAGCTCAGTGCTTAGATAAACTCAAATATAGGCTAACCAAAAGTGTCGTGCTAATACTGCCTCCTATGTACAAGAATATAACTACTATAATACTGCCCCCTATGTACAAGAATATAACTACTATAATACTGCTCCTATGTACAAGAATATAACTACTATAATACTGCTCCCTATGTACAGGAATATAACTACTATAATACTGCCCCCTATGTACAAGAATATAACTACTATAATACTACCCCCTATGTACAAGAATATAACTACTATAATACTGCCCCCTATGTACAAGAATATAACTACTATAATACTGCCTCCTATGTACAAGAATATAACTACTGTAATACTGCCCCCTATGTACAAGAATATAACTACTATAATACGGCCCCTATGTACAAGAATATAACTACTATAATACTGCCCCTATATACAAGAATATAACTACTATAATACTGCCCCCTATGTACAAGAATATAACTACTATAATACTGCCCCCTATGTACAAGAATATAACTACTATAATACTGCCCCCTATGTACAAGAATATAACTACTATAATACTGCTCCCTATGTACAAGAATATAACTACTATAATACTGCCCCCAATGTACAAGAATAGAACTACTATAATACTGACCCCTATGTACAAGAATATAACTACTGTAATACTGCCCCCTATGTACAAGAATATAACTACTATAATACGGCCCCTATGTACAAGAATATAACTACTATAATACTGCCCCTATATACAAGAATATAACTACTATAATACTGCCCCCTATGTACAAGAATATAACTACTATAATACTGCCCCCTATGTACAAGAATATAACTACTATAATACTGCTCCCTATGTACAAGAATATAACTACTATAATACTGCCCCCAATGTACAAGAATAGAACTACTATAATACTGACCCCTATGTACAAGAATATAACTACTGTAATACTGCCCCCTATGTACAAGAATATAACTACTATAATACGGCCCCTATGTACAAGAATATAACTACTATAATACTGCCCCTATATACAAGAATATAACTACTATAATACTGCCCCCTATGTACAAGAATATAACTACTATAATACTGCCCCCTATGTACAGGAATATAACTACTATAATACTGCTCCTATGTACAAGGATATAACTACTATAATACTGCCCCCTATGTACAAGAATATAACTACTATAATACTGCCCCCAATGTACAAGAATAGAACTACTATAATACTGACCCCTATGTACAAGAATAGAACTACTATAATACTGCTCTATGTACAAAAATAATAGAAATTATTTTAGAAAGTTGTTGGACTTCTATTGTGAGTTGTGCACTGATAAGTCTGGTTGAGCCCTGTAAAGTTTAGGATTTGCTGAGCACACACAAGCGTGATAAGCTTTGCTCTCCTGTGAGGTGACAGTGACGGTTTTCTTGCAGGCGTTCAGCCTTCGGCGTGATTTGCCTGTGACATGCAGAGCGATGGTGATGGAGCGCAGCAATCACTCAGGATGGATTTGCTATTCGGTTTTGTTTCAGCAAGAAGCAGGGCATTTTGGCTGTGAGGAATGGAAGTGTGGGGGGGCACATAATTTCCTGGGCGCAGCTCCACTTCACATTACGATTAATGGTAGCTCCATCGGATTTATCGCTTTTGATGTCACCGCAGTGTCGGTCATAATAACAACAACTCCCATAATCCAGATACACAATAGATTCTGTGTCCATTGCATTGACTGTCCCTGCGCTCTGTTATTACCCTCCATTATAATGTGTATTATAGGCTGATTATGCTTCAGTTCGGCAGAAAATATTGGCGCTGTATAAATAGTAATGGTTTTGAACCTCGTCTCAGCAGGATCGCGGACTGCGGCCGCTGCATAATTCGCTGAATCACTGTAATCACTGCTCCGCAAATGATAAATATTTAGCATTATTGCCTTCCCTAGGACATCGAGTCGTTAACTGTGTAGAACCTTTCAGATCTCTGAGGTTTGGCCCCACGCATCCGCTATGAAACCATGATTTCACCATCTCACCAGGACTTACTGTATATACAGCAGGTGACTGATTTCTTGGCGAACCCAACTGGAGCTATGGAGAGGGTAAAGTAGAGACCCAGTTTAAAAGGTTAGTGTGCCAAAGTTACAAGTTAGTGGGTGGGGGGTAACTTTCAGACTGGTGGAAGTCCGACCACTGGAACAACTGAGAACGGGAGTCCCAACGATCTCTGCACCAATGGAGTAGTGCTCAAGCATGTGCACCACTGCTCCATTCATTTCAGTGCCCCTGCCAGAGACAATCAAGGTCGACTAAGTTCAAAATTTCGGTTTGGCTAGTTTGCCAAAAAGTTTCATCCGCTCTGAATTTAACTGCAACTCCTCCAAATGTGGATCAGTGATTAGCACTATTGCCTTGCAAAACTTGGGTCGTAGTCTTAGATTTGACCAAGGACAACATCTGTGTGGAGCTTGTATGTTCTCCCTGTATTTGTGTGGGTTTCTTCAAATGCCATGCATGTGTTGTCTTTAGATTGGAACTTAAGACTCCAATGCTGCCGGACAACAGTGCTAACCACTGAGCCACCATGCTTCCTCTTTCTTGAGGAGATCTTCTTCTCCAAAGGAAGAATGAGAAGCGTGGGGGCTCAGTGGTTAACACTGTTGCCCTAGGTTCAAGTCTGACTGAGAACAACATCTGCATGGAGTTTGTAGAAACTCGTAAAGCACTATAGAGATCAGGTGACTCTGCTACAAAATTTCCAATCCTTCCTACAGTTTGATTCATTGCCCCATCCCTTGAAGTGTAGAAGAATGATACAGCCACCAGGTTCCCCCCTCTATTGTCCAATATTGTAGGACCAATGGACATGGCGAGGGTCACACCGGCCATTGGGAATGACAAAGGTGCCAAACCCAAAGTAAATGGCTCCTAATAGCGGCCACTGATTCCCCTTCTATGGCACACGGCATTGTCGGTAACTAAGCACAAGCAATAAAATAAACTTCAAAAACTGCGGATGATTTAGGATCACCTTCGCTCTGGAACATACCCAGTGTCTTCCACTAAATGGCATCCGTGCCCGCAGGAAAGCAGCGGCGCAGATAAAGCGTTTAATGAAGTTATTATTTATCCCTACTTGGGGTTCTCTTTATCACAGCTGCCACGTGGAACGGACGGCGCCCGGCTCTGTACTTCCAATTTATGGCGACATCATAAGCCGAGTGACCTTAATGTCACAGGGCCACATAGCTCAGGGCAGAACGCTGGCAACGCAACAATGCCTTGTGACGCGCCAGCCAGGAGTCTGCTGGGACTTGGGCTGTTAGTGGCGCGCTGGAACTGCAGGGGTTAATTGTGATATTTTATTACGAAGGTCTCATAAGATCGAGAGAGAAAATAGCAAAATGATAGAAATTCAAGGTTACGAGCAGAAGAAAGAAGCTTGGAATCAGCCTGGAGCCATGGCGCAGAATACAAACTATGCCGACTGCCGCTGAATAACCGTACCCAGTGCTGCTGGGGCGCCCGCTCATACCATACACTTAAAGGGGAAGTCTGCTTTTAGGGCAGTAAAGCTCAATCATTGTATGATGAAGTTCTGCAACCTTATGATACACTTTTATTTCAATGCATTACCACTTTCATGATCTCTGCTTGCTGCCAGTGAATGGAAATCTTCCTGTTAACATCTTGAAGCTGAAAAGCCGCTCTAACCTGATACTTCTCAATTGGAACCTGATACATTGGTTCCAATTGTGTCCAGTCTAGAGAATCCTCTGCATGGATACATATGTCCTGCACTGATACATTGTAAGAATCAGGACTGGAGGGAGATTTGTGCTGCTGACATACACGGACGTGCCAGAAGTTCTGGGCTAGCGGTATGTACATGATGATGAAGTGGTGTTACCGCAGGACGGCTCATGAGCGCCCACACCTGGATAAGTTGTATGGTGTTATCTTGTCTGTGAGGTTGAACACTGGTCAGATGAAGCATGATAGTGGGTGCCAGATGGATGGGAGAACCACAGTGTCATGTGCGTACTGGGTGGCAATACCATCCACAGTGGGCACGCAGTGGTAACCCACGGGTGTTTACTGATGGCAACTGGTGACATCTGGCTAGAATTGTCCGTGCAAAAAGACAAGCAACGGCAGTAGAAATCACATCCACATTCAGTGCAGGGGATCGCACATGTATATCCTGCAGGTCAGCGCTGCGTTCTTTATCTTTCATGAGATATGGGAGCAGAAGACCCACCAGAGTGCCTCTATCACCACGACACCAGACACAGCGCCTTCCCTGGGCTCCTGAGGTTGTAACTGGACCCTGGAGGAAAGGTAACATGTGGCGCGGTCCAAGGAGTCACAGTACCAATTGTTTCAGGCTAATGCTAGGGTTTGTATTTGGTGGAGACCCCATGAAGCCACGGACCCCAGTTGTCAACCAGGCACTGTGCAGGCTGGTGGTGGCTGCATACTGGTGCGGGGGTTGTTCTCATGGCATGGGTTGGGTGTACTGATCCTCCTTAACACGTCATTGACTGGTGCCCAATATGTGTCACTGCTTGGGGCCCATTTTCAGCTCCTCAGGGACTTCATGTCACCCTACAATGATGGGATATTCCAGCAGGATAATGCACCATGCCATCGGCCCAAGTTGTCCAGAATTGGTTGGAGGAGCATCCTGGAGAGTTCCTATGAATGGCGCGGCCGGCCAGTTCTCCTGACATGAGCCCGATCCAGCAGTTATAGAATCTGGCGGAGAGGGTTATTCACCCACGACATCCTGCACCTACAAATACTCTGGAGCTGCGGGGGCTATCCAGACAGCTCTACATCCCGCTAGACGTTTTCTGTCCACTTGTGTACTCAATTCTATTTCGCCGAACTGGAGAGGTCCTACACAATCCTAGTTCCTTTCCCATGACTTTTGGCATGTCAGTGTATGTGACTTTGCCATCATAGACTGCAATACAAGTCATATATGACTTCGACTTGCCTGCATCCTGTCTACAATTTGGTGGCTTCGTTAACCAAATTGCACAAAAGCAAGTGACACTACTTTTTTGGTCACACAACTTCTGATACTTGACGTTTGTGCAACTAAAGTTAGTTTGAAAAGTATAAATTCTAAAGGACAAAGATATTTGGGGCTGTAATCCAGTGCAAAGAGGGTTTTATGCCATACCTGGATCCTATGCTTGCTGGTTTGTGAATATAATGCAAAAATGACAGTAAGAACTGACACAAGCAAAACAGTGACAGAGAGGGAGCAGGAACTAAAGTAACTGCATGCAAATACTAAATGATATGCCATTCACTGTTTGTAAAAAGTTGGATGACCACAGGTGCTGTCATGGGGCCATTGATAACTGAGTGACAACTGAAATAAAGTGTTTGTAGATCATGTGACCTTCTTGATGTGGAAGTGTCCCCGTCCCCCCCCCCTGGCTCAGTTCAGTTAATACTATCACACCACATACCGCCAGAGGAGCAGAACGTTGACCTCAGCGTCGTCTGCCGGCGATGTGGATATCGCTGTTCTGTGTCCCGCACAGCATGTGTTCATGCCATCAGACATATGTACATGGATATATGACACAGTGTGAGCTGACAAGACCCACAGGCACCCCCACCCCCCATCAGCCATGTGCGTGCCGCTGCGTCCACCGTTCTGTCACACACGCTAAGCCCAGACGGAAGGATCCTGCGGCCATGGCCTAGATTCAGCTCAGCGCAAATGCAAAGGCTGAAGTAGATACCAACATGTAGAGTATATGCTGTACTTACATACAAATACGCTATATACTGTATATACCCAGATACATCATAGGACTCCTATATATTCTCACACTGGTGGGGGGGGGGGGGGGGTGTTACAAGCATAAGTCTTGTGGATCCCAAAAATGGGACGCAACAGAATCAATTGACAGTGCCTTTACCACCCGGTGTGCCCGCTGCAGGGTGCTGCTGTGCAATAGCTGGCAGGGGAGCGGCGTATTCTGTTCCATTATGTAGAGCCCAAGTGCCTGTTCTGTTGACCCTCCCCCTGAGTAATATGTCACTCTGTACATAATATACACTGAATGGTCCCTTTATTAGAGACCCCTATCTAGTAGCGAACCGCAGCAATTCGCTGTTGAGGTAGACTCCACTAAGTGATGAAATCATTCTGCAGGAATATCGGCCCCTGTGGACAGGAAGCTTCTTCTAGTTGCCGCAGATTAGACGGAGGTGCTGGCATGTTCTGATCAGCTGACAGGAAGGGGTCATCGATTCATGCTGCTTGCGCCAAATTCTGACCTCCCATCACCACGGTGCAACGAAAATGGGCATCCATCTGACTGGGTGATGTTTTTCCACTGCTCTTTTTTTGGGCTCTTTTGCCCGTTGGAGTATCGCCTCTCTGTTTCTCTTAAGGCCCATTTAGACGGAAAAACTGTTTAGCAAACAATGTCCGACACTCATCCCCGAACAGACACTGTACAGGAGCTAGTATCATTCGCTCTCAGTGGAGAGGCTGCAGGAGAGAGCTCATCGTCCATTGTTTATGCAGCATAAACGATGGACGATGAGCAGATCGGTTAGTGTAAATAGCAGCCGTTCAGTACTGAACAGTGCAATGGAGAGGGGTGGGGGAGAGCGAGGAGAGAAATCTCCTGCAGCATCCCCGCCCCCCTGCTGGCCACTCTGTGAGCGAGCCAGCTTTTCTAGCTCCCGTGCGACAGCACAGGAACGAGTGTATGCGGGGACGAGTGTCGGGGATCGTTTGCCCGATATTCATCCTGTCTAAATGGGCCTTTACATGCAATGGCGCTGGAACTGGTCGTCTGCTGTTATAGCCCATCCGTGCTAAGGAACGACGAGTTGTGTGTTCAGACACGTTAGTTGGAGCACCAGCGTTGTATTCCGCTGCTCCTGACTGTGCAGCGCCTGTTGGTCAGAGTGATTCCTGACGTCCTCCTCTGACCCCTTTCGGTGAGGAGTTGTTTCCGTCCACAGGATCCCTTTTCTCTGGATGCTTTCCTCAATCACGCCACTCTGTATACTCTTTACACCATTACATGAGAAAACCCCATGCGGTTAGCAGTGAAATCCTGGCCCGGCTAGTCTAGCACTGATGACGGGCCTCCTACTGGTGCGGTGCCAGTATTTCTGGAACAATTGAATAGAACAGGATTACCAGTAGCACTCAATCATCACCCAGCAAGGGTGGGACTGGAAAATGCAACAACCACAATGAAGAGAACCTTAACCGTAGTTCCAGCAACAGAGCCGTATGGAAGAAGAGGCTTGTGGCAGCATATAGTGGTGTAAAAAGCTTGACAAAGACCTAACTTCTGGTCGAAATGTCGCATTTTCCTGTCCTGGAGGAATAAGATTTGGATATCTTTTTTCACCACTACATGCTGCCACAAGCCTCTTCTTCTATATAGTATTTCTGGAACAGTCGCACTGGTTAGCTGTCCCCGAACCGTGGTATAAAGAGTGTACCAGGACGGGTTGAACCATGGACAGAAATCCGACGGAAGATCACACAGCGGCCAGCCACGTGTGGTTGATCCTAGAGGCTAGCGGAGGGTGGCATGTCTGGTATCTCAGCAATAAAATGTCACAAAGGACTAACTGACCCAACAGTACCACAGTGGGGTAGGTAGACAAATTTCCACGATGACCATATGGAATATCTTGCGTCGACTGAGGTTTAATAGCTGAAGACAGAGAAGGGTGCCCCTGATGACTGTGTCATAACGCCTCGGATGGGCCCAGGAAAAACGTTAGTAGACTATGGACACATGGCAGAAGGTCATCTGAAGTTACGAGTCCCATTTCCCAAGGGAACCATACGGAACTGCGTCTAGTGTACACAGCATGAAGCCTTATCCCATGGGTGCACTGTTGGGGTTCAGCAGGCCGGTGGTGGCGGTGTCATGGTCTGGGGGCAATTTCCTGGCATGGCCTAGGACTGTTGGTCATCATATACAATCCTTGAATGGTGAACACTACAGGGACCTGTTAGCTGACCATCCGCACCCATATCTTCAGGAAGTCTTCCCTGATCACAGCGCCATGTCATCGAGCTCAGATCACTTGGGAGCGGTAAGAGGGACACGACAGTGAATTCTCCACATTGTCTTAGCCCAAAAACTCACCGGACTGTAACCCCATTGGACATATTTTGGATCTGCTGGAGAGGGCTGTGAGATCTGCTCCCGCTTATCTACAAAAAGTTCACCAACTGATGGAGCTGCTGCAACGGGCATGGGGCGAATATGGAGGGTATTCACAACCTTGTGGAATCTGATCCCCAATGTCTAAAAGCCGTGATCACTCAAAAAAGTGGAGTAACCCGATATGAGTAGGGGCTCCTAATGCAGTGATCGCTTAGTGTATATATGACTCTATAATAGGGGTACAAACATGTGTAAAAAGTGGCTTTACGCCAGCTATTTCCTTCCAATAAAAATGGCGATAAATTCATGGTACATTCCCCAAACATCAATGATTTACAAACCACACTGCTCTGGGCAACCCAACAGTTTTACGACATTGGATTTGAGCTCCGAATATAGAAACTGGCAATATTTTCAAACACCTATCATACATAAGAAACTCCTAGAGGCTTTATAAATTTTGCGCAAAAATCCGAATTTACACCCAGAAATGGTAGCTCCTTTTTTATTAAGAGCAATCACCCCACAGAGAAGGTGGGAGTTCCGAATGACACACTCAGCTCTGCTACATCTACATACCTGCTCCATTGAACAGAGCATTCTTCCTCATGTAATCAGGGTGCCTGATAAACGATTAATGTTAAAAACACAGCGCACAAAAATCGCAAAGCACAAACTTACCATTTTTGTGCGATGTGTTCTTAACATTAGAAAGTCCTATTGGCATTTGCCTTAAAAAAAACCGCAGCGATATTGCGATCGCAAGTGTGAAGACACAGATGACCGATTGTAATTATCTGCATTGGGAAGCAAATATCTATCTATTCACCCATCCATCCCTGCTATAATATGGCGCACATGTACAAAAGTTGTCTTTCTGCCAACCCTTTCCCTTCAGTAAAACTTGCAGTAAATTCACGGTACATTCGCCAAACATGAACGACTTACAAATGACGCCGCTCTAGGCTACCCAACAGTTTTATAACATTGAAAATATCGCCGGTTTCTATATTCGGAGCTGAAATCTAAAGCCCTATCATACACGAGAAACTCCTAGAGGCTTTGTAAATTTTGCGCAAAAATCCGAATTTATGTTGAGAAATGGCAGCTGTTTTTTTATAGAGTACAATCACCGCACAGAGAAGGAGAGGGTTCCTGATGACACACTCGGAGCTGCTACATCTACATATCTGCTCCTCGGAATAGAGCGTTCTTCCTCCCGTAAATAGGCAGATGAATGATTGTAATAATCCGCGTTGGGAAACAAACCGGTATCAGATCTCATATTTAAATGGAATATGGCAGGCGGCGAGTGAGTCACATGAAGTGCCAGATATCATCAGTATACAGCGAGGAGGTTCCGTCTGCGCTACTAGCTGTGTGCGACTTGTTGCAGGCTGGTTGATACATTGTATCTCGTCCCCTAACTAAGAGTCTAATCAGCACCTCACCTTCATAATATGCGCCAAGAGGAAACCATAGGCAGCGTCGAATTACAGTGGATATAATTGCAGGGAGTCGGCCTGACACTACTCTTCTCCGCATTCAACTTGGGGGCTCATTATCTCTCATCTCAGCTCCACAGATACGCATCACATTCTCTCTGTTTTCCACTCTGCCTTATTATTCTCCTCCTGCTGCCTATGGTTTCCAGACTCTTAATATCTGCCCCCACCTTAGGGAAGCCACAGTGCGCTGCGCAGACTTTCGCCTTGAACAAAAGGGTTAAAAATGGATTAGTCTTGGCAAATTAGGAAGTCTGCACTGGTCTACAATTGATGCTGCATCCTAGGCCTTGGATCCGGGAGTGTTCCTTAGTGTTCCTATAGTAACATACCGCTCCCTGGATCATCAGCGCTCGGGGAATAAGTTTTTGTCTTGCTGTTTGCAGTCTTTAGGGCCTGATAGCTGATAAACGGCAGGAATAATAATATCATATAAAACCCCAATGCCCAAAAAATTGTCCGCTGTGCAAAATGCAAATAAATGTAAAGAAAAAAGAGAATGTAATGATGTGGAAATCTCATCTAACCATATTTTATTCACAATAGAACATAGAACATATCGGATGGGGGTGGAGGGGGACATTGTTCTATCTCATTTATAACTCATTTAGAAATTGACGGAAGCAACACATCTCACAAAAGTTGGGCCATGAGTAACAAAAGCGTGGAAAAGTAAGGGCTACTAATGAAAAACAACTGGAGGGTGTATAAACAGAACATGTTAGAGAGGCAGAGTCTCTCAGAAGCAAAGACGGTCAGAAGTTCACCAATTTATGAAAAACTATAAATTGTGGAACAAATTCTGAAAAACGTTCCTCAACGTAAAAATGTGTAGACTTTGATTATTCCAGCATCTACAGTACATAATATCATCAAGGGATTTAGAGAGGCTGGAGACATTCATGATAACAAGGAACAAGGCCGACAGTCAATGTTGGATACTTGAGATTGCCATCAATATTCTGCCATTTCTAATTCCAGATCACAATCCGCAGGTTACACGTGTGGGTTATTTTTCCACTTGTTAGAATATTCCACAGCGATCCGTGTGAAAATACTCTAAGGGCGGTGTTACGATCGGGTGGGCAGACTAAGCACGGGGCCCATACGATCGTGACCAAAGAGGGACTAGGTACGCACACGGGTTTCAAGCAACTGACCCTGTGCTACCGGGAGGAATGGCATGGCCTTACCTAAGCGGGGACATTGCCCCAATAAGGGCAGCCCAGCGGTCTTCGGATCTGGGCCCTAGCTGATCCTAGGAGCCACACACCAGAACAGGATGCATTCACATGCCACATGATAGGGACTAAACAACAGGACACACAGAGCCAGAATACACAACATACAGCAGCCACTAGTAACATATAGGAAGCTGAATATAAATGCGAGGTGTTAGTTCGTACATTGGCCAATGAACTTAAGCTGCATGCCCCGGCAAGGCCCCTCGTATCTTGCAGTCCCTACACTAGCAAGACACATCTACTAGAGGGTCCTAGGGGCCAACCTAGCACAGACATAGCAAACAAACTCAGCAGCCCAAACTGACACAAAATAAACATACAAACGGACATGAACAGCAGGGCGCAGATCACACAGCAAGCTGCAACAGAACACATAGTAGGACGCATCCAAACAGTACAAGAACAGCTTCAGACTGACCAGGAGCTGGGATTATATGTGAGCACAGACCAAAGGGATTGGCTAGCAGGAAGTACCACACCCAGCCAGCTCAATCATTAACCCTGAGAGTGCTGTGTTGCTGGAAACACAGTAGTACAACATGTCTCAGCAGCACATGTAACAGGCGGTTTCAGACAGCCGTATGCTCATCTATGTTCAGTGGTACGGAGCGTAGTTGTTCATGTACGAGGGTTTTTTCTTCTCGCTGGCCATTGAAACTCGGCGCCATAAAGTAGGAGTTTGAAAAAAATAGCTCCTGCCCAAACCTTCCCACAGGCAGTTAATACTACGTACGGGAAAGACAGGGCAAGTACTATTTTGCTCGTCCATAAAATTAACCGGCGAAAATCCTGATCGTGAGAATGAAACCATTGAAATCAGGCGTTTTGTCTTGTCCCGCTATACAGCCGTGATACTCATGGCCGCAAAATGGGACTAAATCACGTTTGTCGGTTTAAGACTAGTTTCACACCGGTGATTGCGATTTTGTCATGCGAAAATTGCAGCAGAAACGCATCTTTGCTGCCGCGATCTCTGGGCGTCAGCAATGCTTTTTTTTTTTTTTTTTTTAATCTTGCTTCGCATCGCTGCCGCCTGAGATAAAAATCGCACAATTTTTTATTGCAAAAGTCAGTAGGACTTTCTAATGTTAAAATTGCATCACAACGCAGGTTTCTTGCATTGTGATGGAATTAAAAAGGAGGCCGTACAGGGAAACATGGGAGATAAAAATATCGCACAGAAAGATAGAGCATGCCGAGATTTTTCATTCTTTCAACATCACATTAATGAAAACATCACTGATGGGAAGAAATCATTGAAAATCATTGGTTTCATAATATGCTTTTTACTGACTATCGCATCAAGTCAAAATTGTATGAAAATTGCGCGATTTTCTCACACGTGTGAAACCACTCTAAGCCCTAACAGCTGTATCAGCATAGACAAACATCTGTGAGGTGAGAACTTCAGCAGCATAAATCTCGCTCCTGTCCTGATAATTTGTTTCAGTCTTGAGTCCGGGATGTTACAATGTATCAGTGCAGGTAACATGTATCAGTGTGGAGTCCAGGATGTTACAATGTATCAGTGCAGGTAACACGTATCAGTGTGGAGTCCGGGATGTTACAATGTATCAGTGCAGGTAACATGTATCAGTGTGGAGTCCGGGATGTTACAATGTATCAGTGCAGGTAACATGTATAAGTGTGGAGTCCGGGATGTTACAATGTATCAGTGCAGGTAACATGTATCAGTGTGGAGTCCGGGATGTTACAATGTATCAGTGCAGGTAACGTGTATCAGTGTGGAGTCCGGGATGTTACAATGTATCAGTGCAGGTAACATGTATCAGTGTGGAGTCTGGGATGTTACAATGTATCAGTGCAGGTAACATGTATCAGTGTGCAGTCCGGGATGTTACAATGTATCAGTGCAGGTAACATGTATCAGTGTGGAGTCCAGGACGTTACAATGTATCAGTGCAGGTGACATGTATCAGTGTGGAGTCCGGGATGTTACAATGTATCAGTGCAGGTAACATGTATCAGTGTGGGGTCCAGGATGTTACAATGTATCAGTGCAGGTAACATGTATCAGTGTGGAGTCCGGGATGTTACAATGTATCAGTGCAGGTAACATGTATCAGTGTGGAGTCCGGGATGTTGCAATGTATCAGTGCAGGTAACATGTATCAGTGTGGAGTCCGGACGTTGCAATGTATCAGTGCAGGTAACATGTATCAGTGTGGAGTCCGGGATGTTACAATGTATCAGTGCAGGTAACTTGTATCAGTGTGGAGTCTGGGATGTTACAATGTATCAGTGCAGGTAACATGTATCAGTCTGCAGTCCGGGATGTTACAGTGTATCAGTGCAGGTAACATGTATCAGTGCAGGTAACATGTATCAGTGTGGAGTCCGGGATGTTACAATGTATCAGTGCAGGTAACATGTATCAGTGTGGAATCCGGGATGTTACATTGTATCAGTGCAGGTAATATGTATCAGTGTGCAGTCCGCGATGTTACAATGTATCAGTGCAGGTAATATGTATCAGTGTGGAGTCCAGGATGTTACAATGTATCAGTGCAGGTAACATGTATCAGTGTGGAGTCCAGGATGTTACAATGTATCACTGCAGGTAACATGTATAAGTGTGGAGTCCGGGATGTTACAATGTATCAGTACAGGTAACATGTATCAGTGTGGAGTCCGGGATGTTACAATGTATCAGTGCAGGTAACACGTATCAGTGTGGAGTCCAGGATGTTACAATGTATCAGTGCAGGTAACATGTATCAGTGTGGAGTCCGGGATGTTACAATGTATCAGTGCAGGTAACATGTATCAGTGTGGAGTCCGGGATGTTACAATGTATCAGTGCAGGTAACATGTATCAGTGTGGAGTCCGGGATGTTACAATGTATCAGTGCAGGTAACATGTATCAGTGTGGAGTCCGGGATGTTACAATGTATCAGTGCAGGTAACATGTATCAGTGTGGAGTCCGGGATGTTACAATGTATCAGTGCAGATAACATGCATCAGTGTGGAGTCTGGGATGTTACAATGTATCAGTGCAGGTAACATGTATCAGTGTGGAGTCCGGGATGTTACAATGTATCAGTGCAGGTAACATGTATCAGTGTGGAGTCCAGGATGTTACAATGTATCAGTGCAGGTAACATGTATCAGTGTGGAGTCCGGGATGTTACAATGTATCAGTGCAGGTAACATGTATCAGTGTGGAGTCCGGAATGTTACAATGTATCAGTGCAGGTAACATGTATCAGTGTAGAGTCCAGGATGTTACAATGTATCAGTGCCGGTAACATGTATCAGTGTGGAGTCCGGGATGTTACAATGTATCAGTGCAGGTAACATGTATCAGTGTGGAGTCCGGGATGTTACAATGTATCAGTGCAGGTAACATGTATCAGTGTAGAGTCCAGGATGTTACAATGTATCAGTGCCGGTAACATGTATCAGTGTGGAGTCCGGGATGTTACAATGTATCAGGGCAGGTAACATGTATCAGTGTGGAGTCCAGGATGTTACAATGTATCAGTGCAGGTAACATGTATCCGTGTGGAGTCCAGGATGTTACAATGTATCAGTGCAGGTAACATGTATCAGTGTGGAGTCCAGGATGTTACAATGTATCAGTGCAGGTAACATGTGTCAGTGTGGAGTCCGGGATGTTACAATGTATCAGTGCAGGTAACATGTATCAGTGTGGAGTCCGGGATGTTACAATGTATCAGTGCAGGTAACATGTATCAGTGTGGAGTCCGGGATGTTACAATGTATCAGTGCAGGTAACATGCATCAGTGTGGAGTCCGGGATGTTACAATGTATCAGTGCAGGTAACATGTATCTGTGTGGAGTCCGGGATGTTACAATGTATCAGTGCAGGTAACATGTATTAGTGTGGAGTCCGGGATGTTACAATGTATCAGTGCAGGTAACATGTATCACTGTGGAGTCCAGGATGTTACAATGTATCAGTGTGGAGTCCGGGATGTTACAATGTATGGCCTTTGTCAGACGGGCGTTTTTTCGCGCGATTTGCGCATGCGTCCGGTGATTTTATAAAACCATAGCTTTGCAATGGTACCGGACACATGAGCGCTTTTTATGCGCTCGTCCGATAAAATATAGAACAGAAATCGCAGATCGCACCTATCTGCGATCTGCGATTCCTGTTCTCTTCTCTATATGCGCTCAATGGGGCCGGCGGCAGCAGCGCCGACCCCATTGAGAACATATAGAAGATAAAGCATTCTTCTCTGCCACAGCTCTAACAGCTGTGGCAGAGAAGAACGATGTTTGCCCATTGAATTCAATGGAGCCGGCATTACAGCCGGCTCCATTGAAAGCAATGGGCTGCCGGCGATCGCGGGATGAATTGTCGGGAAGGGCTTAAATATATAAGCCCTTCCCTGCAGTTTATCCAGAAATGTGTAAAAATAAAAAAAATATATATACTCACCTTGTCCCGGCAGACGGAGTTCAGCGCGGCCGGCCTGCAGTGGGTGTGAGTGGGTGTGTGTGAGAGCTGCCCCTGATTGGCTCAGCGCTGAGCCAATCAGAGGCAGCTCTCACTCACACCCATTCATGAATTCATCCCGCGATTGCCCGCAGCGCATTGCTTTTTTAATGGAGCCGGCTGTATTGCCGGCTCCATTGAATTCAATGTGCTGGACAGCTCCGGCCCGTTTCTATTGAAACGCGGCTAGTAGCAGTTTTTTCGGGCGATATTTTTGCCCCGGTCACACTGATAACATGTATCAGTGTGGAGTCTGGGATGTTACAATGTATCAGTGCAGGTAACATGTATCAGTGTGGAGTCCAGGATGTTACAGTGTATCATTGCAGGTAACATGTATCAGTGTGGAGTCTAGTTTTAGCCTGTAGACCCTCAGCAATATCTCTTTGAAAAGGAGTGCTCAATTTCCCTGCAGCGCCTCCGCAGGGAACATTATGGATTACACAGTTGGTTTTGTATATTGCCAGAGATGTTCTTTGTAGATGAAGTGCATGTAGCAGAGCCCCGCGCTGAATATGTAGCAGAAGCAATCGCTCAGTGTGTAGCAGAGCTCGGGGCTCAGTGTGTAGTTGTGATGCCACAGAGGAGTTTTCTGAGTGATCACAGGAAACTAAGTTGTGTTCACTTTCGCCGCTCACGTTCCTCGCGCTCCACCCTGTAGAGTAGAGATGTACACAGCAGTGCACCAATAAAGAGCAGCGTTACACATAGCCGCAGTGTGAAGGAGCGCAGAGCAGGTCGATGGTTCCGTATTGTCAGCGACCTGTTGTGGCGCGGGACACATTGTGATGGCATCCACACAAAGGCGACTGATGGAATATCGATCTCACTTTGTGTCACTGCGGTCCTCATCACAGGGAGCGCCGCTCAGTCATTGTTATACAAAGACTCATCTTTAATGCTCATATTAGAGGTCCTGCTGCACTAAGCAAGTCAGGGCGACCTCGGAGACTGCGACCATTAACCCCTCATTGGCTGCACGGCCATAACAATGTGCAGTTGGTAACCTCAGAATTACATATCATTTAGAAGGTTGTGTGATATAGAATTCTATGACAGGCTTGGATACACGCTCAGCAGACAGCATCACACGGATAGGAGTGGATACACAGCTCAGTAGACAGTATCACACGAATAGGATTAGATACACATATCAGCAGACCGTATCACACACATAGGATTAGATACACAGCTCAGCAGACAGTATCATACATATAGGATTAGATATACAGCTCAGCAAACATGGATAGGATTAGATACACAGGTCAGCAGACAGTATCACACAGATAGGATTAGATACACAGGTCAGCAGACAGTATCACATGGATAGGATTAGATACACAGATCAGCAGACAGTATCACACAGATAGCATTAGATACACAGGTCAGCAGACATGGATAGGATTAGATACACAGGTCAGCAGACAGTATCACATGGATAGAATTAGATACACAGTTCAGCAGACAGTATTACACAGATAGGATTAGATGCACAGGTCAGCAGACATGGATAGGATTAGATACACAGGTCAGCAGACAGTATCACACGGATAGGATTAGATACACAGGTCAGCAGACAGTATCACACAGATAGGATTAGATACACAGGTCAGCAGACATGGATAGGATTAGATACACAGGTCAGCAGACAGTATCACACAGATAGCATTAGATACACAGGTCAGCAGACATGGATAGGATTAGATACACAGGTCAGCAGACAGTATCACACGGATAGGATTAAATACACAAGTCAGCGCATATTATCAAATATGATGGGGTTAGATGCACAGCTCACCAGGCAGTGTCGCACATAAGCTTAGATACACAGTTCAGCAGTCAGTATCACACAGGGTAGGATTAGATACAGCAGATCTTTTTATTATAAAAGTAAAGCCGGACTAACATGAACGTATTTGTATTGTGTATAACGTGCGCAATGTACATGTGCATAATACGTGGTAAATTGCATCAATGAAAGTACATTGATTTTAATTGTCCCACTCACACTTTTGTATGTTTATTGTGCATGTTACGTGCATAAAAAATAATGGAGAATGTCCTATTTTTCCACGTATTATGCTCGCAAGAGCCCTATTATTCTCTTTGAGTGCATTTAAAACACAGAGCATACGCATTTACCTTGCCTATGTGCAGCACTTTTTACGCATATTGCTAAGAAACATGAGAAGGAAATTCAAAAAAAGAAGAAACCAGGAAGACTGTGCAGGACAGAGGATATAAAATATGCTGTATATGCGCAGGCATATGTAGCGGGCAGGATCGACCCTTTGGACCAGGGAGACAGCGAGGCGGACCTGATGGTATGTCACGAGTAGCTATACTGCCTCTTCCCGGTGTATTCAAAGCTGCGGCCTACCCATCCTTGCTTGGGGCCCCATATTAACAACCGTGTCAATCAATTCATTACTTATCTGTTACGTGACACCAGTGCCTCTTCCAGGGTTAGTCATCACCCGTATCGAATAAAGAGTCCACAGTCAAAGGATATTTTTAAAATTGAGACACATGGTTCTTTACTCACAATTTCAACTTTGATTTTCCAAGTACAAAACACTTTGACATTCTGACATTCTTTATGCAAAACACTCCTGGAACATTTTCTCTCCCAGCAATTAGATGTAATCAGTCTCAGTTATCTAATAGACATTCTCCGGGCGTCTCCAGACATGAGGAAGAACACATACAACTCAGTCTTCCATTGCTTTCTCTGTCTTACCTTTGACTGTTACAGCACTCTCAGTAACCTCTTACTTTACACTCAACTTGTCCCTTGACCCAGTAGATTGGCAGCAAACATGCAACCACGACCACCAACTCCTCAAGCAGGATCCAGACTCTTAGCTTCAGTCTCGGGAGAGATGTATCCCATGGCAGTCAGAATCATGAGAGCTTCAGCCTCCCGCTCACACATCCTCCTTCACCAACTACATCTCTCCACTTTCTTGGTCTACTCTAGACTTCGTCTCCTAACTGGTCTAACCCTCCAATCACGCCTCACACCACCATATAGAGGAGAAAGACTTACCACCACCAAGATTGGTAACACCAACACAGACATCCAAATACACATACAAACTAACAAAAGACAGACTACATAAGGTGGGCACACACCACTCAAAGATCCCCCACTCTGGGCCACTATACATATAATACGCAGGGATATGCTGTTCCATATGCTAGCTAGCCACTAGACCTATGAAAAATTAAGTGTAGTGGCCCCAACCCCCCCCCCCCCAGATCTCTGAATGCACCATGACACCACTCAGCATAGGTAAAGGTCAGCTAGCTGAGGCCGACCGATGGAAGCTTCTACACTCTTGTATACTTCTATATTAAAGGGACAATGGAGCAGTAGGTGCTCCATGCTCTCCACAGTGTTGCCACATGTCTCCCGGGAGTAACCACTTTCCTCAGTGTTCCTGTGCTTCAAGTTGTCCCCTACATACAGCTTACCATGGAGGCAGCCCCAGGTCCAGTCCCAATACTTCAAAGGGATTCTTACCGAATTTACAAGAAACAAATCTACCCTCAAATCCTGCCCTGGGTAGGCTCTGAGGGCCAATGGACTCTGAAAGCAAGTTGCTAAAACCCTCTGGTCAAGCACACGCCTAGCCAGTACCTTGACTTCCCATATAGTCAGCCCCCATTGGTGAACCGGTGCAAGATAAGCTGAAAGATGTCCTTGCAGTGTACAAAAATCCTTCACACACCCTCCTGTCTCCCATTCCTGGGAGAAAGGCATAAACCATTCCTTACAGGAGGATACCAAAGGAGAAGCCCTCTCTTTCCAGAGGTTTGCATTATTAATTTTCAAAAGGGTATTTACAAGGAATACCCCTGGGTTGACCACAACCAACTCACATAGTCTCCTTGTACGGTAAGTAATCTAACTCTTGACTGCATTCAATCTATACTTCCATAACAGCTCTAGACCTACGACCAAAGAGATAGTGGCAAAATGCATATACTTCCCTGGTACATCAACAAATCCCTTCTCTCAGGGTCAAACACCAGCCTTTGCATTGATCCACCTTTTGAACGGCATTCCTCAGTGTGCCTTCCCAGTATTTCTCAGGATAATTTCCTTGATCGAATTCAATGTCTAAAATCTTTTTGTAATCCTGGGATTCTGGGAGAGTGTCTGTAAGATCAAAATCAGGATCTCCACCTTCCAGCCAGAGACTCTCACACTTTTCCCGAATGATCTTTGACCCAGAGACTTCCAAGTAGCAGTCAACTTCTCATATCAACCACCTTGTCTTCTCTATGGTGGAGACTGAGATAGTAACATCATCAGCATATGCCACTGTCCTCAAGGCCGAATCTGACACCTCCAGGTCAATCCTTACCCCCGTCAACAGTCCTACATCTACGCTTCTGAAGAAGGGATCCACTGAAAAGGGCTCAGTGAATATCAAGGTGGACACCAGATCTGACCCCAAAAGAATGGTCAACCCAACCATTCACAAGTAGGAAACTCTCAGCCCCTGAATACAAAGTTTTCAACCAATTTACAAACCTCACTGGTAGACCATATCTCAAAAAGGGCAGATCAAAGATACTCATAATTTACCTGGTTAAAAGCTTTCACTTGATCCAGGGAAAATAAAAACCCCATCCAAACATCTGCCCTGCCCTACAGCGTCCTAGACACTCAGCATGGCACTAAATGTGCTTTGACCGGGAATAGAACAGTGCTGAGTCCCAGAAAAGAGCAAATATCCTCAACATACTGATAAGCACTTTCGCCAAAATCTTTGTCTGCATTGAGGAGCAGTATGGGATGCCAATTCTAAATACAGAATGTATATACGAGTATAGACCGGCAGCAAGGTGAGACACTTCTTTGTGAAATCTAAATAGAGAATGTCTTTTTTTTACCCTATGACAGAATAATTCTCCTCATTGACTCAGGCGGAATGTCCGAGGTTAGACATTCATTAAAAACCTCAATAAAGAAGGGAACCAAAACTTCCTTAAAGACTTTATAAAACTCAGATGTTAAGCCATCCAGACTTGGCGACTTTTTGGACCCAAGCCCATGAATCACTTCCACTTCCGTAATTGCATCTGTCAAAACATCATTGCTCCTGGGACCTTTAGTTCAATGGGTTTCCAGGAGCACACTGCTGCAGGTGTGGTTGATTTGGCTGGTTGATGGTGTGTATTTCTCCAGCCAGCCAATCACCACTGGTCTGCTGCATATAAATACTAACCCCTCTTACTAGAAGGTACTCGTCATTTACTCCTTTTGCTGTTTTCCTCATTCCCTCTCAGAACCCTGGTTTTTGAAGTCATGCATGTTCTGTTTGGTATTGCTGCACACATGTTATTCTGGGTGGGATTCTCTGTTAGTCAGTGTGAGCAGCAACGTGTTCAGTGCTTGTGTAGGTGACGAGACACTTGGTGCGTTCAGCTCCCAGTTCATGTTCCTTGTCTGTTTGTGCGAACTGTGTCCTATTCAGCCTATATGTTGTATACCATCTAGAATGAGCCAGGCCCCTAGGTTCCAGCGTGGGGCCGTCCCTATTCCGACGATCGCCCAGCTTGTAGGCAGGACTCATGAGTCAATGAGGACCTTTGTCAAGTATCTTGGCCAAAATGTGAGCAAATACCTCATACATACTTTAGCTATTCCATCTGCTTATGCATGATGGTCTTCTAGGTAAGTGTTTCGGTGTTTGTCAGCCATTGTTGGATGCCTGCTCACAAGTCCTGTTTGCAGTTCCCTTTGTTATGGTGTTCAGCATGTATGGATGTTCCCCTGTCCCAATTCTTTCCCTCCAGTCTTGTTTGCGTTATGTCCATATACCGTATATACCGGCGTATAAGACGACTTTTGAACCCCGAAAAATCTGCTCTGCAGTCGGGGGTCGTCTTATGCGCCGGTAATACAAAAAAAAAAAAGTGTAAAAAAAAAAAATTTTATTACTCACCTCCCACGGCGTTCTGTCGCGCTCCGGCGGGATGTCGCTCGCTCTGGCAGGCTGTCGCTGGCTCCTCGTCCCCGCCGCAGCATAGCTTTCTGAATGCGGGGCTTGAAATCCCCGCTTCCAGAAAGCTAATACACACGCCGGCAGCCATGACAGCATTGAATGGCTGTGATTGGCTAAAGCACACGTGGCTTCAGCCAATCACACTATTCAATGACATCATTGAATGGCTGTGATTGGCTGAAGGCGCACGTGTTAGCAATCACACCCATTCAATGATGTCATTGAATAGTGTGATTGGCTGAAGCCACGTGTGCTTTAGCCAATCACAGCCATTCAATGATGTCATGGCTGCCGGCGTGTGTATTAGCTTTCTGGAAGCGGGGATTTCAAGCCCCACATTCAGAAAGCTATGCTGCGGCGGGGACGAGGAGCCAGCGACAGCCTGCCGGAGCGAGCGACATCCCGCCGGAGCGCGACAGAACGCCGTGGGAGGTGAGTAATAAATTTTTTTTTTTTTCTCCACTGAATACCGGCGTATAAGGTGACAGTTGGGGGGTCGTCTTATACGCCCCGTCGCCTTATACGCCGGTATATACGGTAGGTTGCTCTTTCCACAGCCGGCAAGGACATAACAACAGCACTCGTTATCATGCTCCCCTCTTCATCCCTTTTCATTCACTTCGATGTTCTTTGTATCATTCTTAACCTCATCATTCTCACCCTTCTCAGTGACCAGATCAGTAACAGCTCTCCTCCTGGGAGGGGGAGTATGACGTACTTGGTGGCTCAGAGGGCCGCTGGCACCTTAAGCCCCACACCACTATATCTAATGAAACTCCCAAAAAAATTTCATTGGGTAACTTAATGAAAACTTTGACTGGAAATGAAATTTCCAGCTGCAGCCACAGAACAGTCTTTAGCCCCGTCCCAATCACCATATTCACAGATCCACATGAGTGGCCCGCACTAGTACCCACCATTGATGATTTTAGGGGTCCCCCCCAACATCAAACCACCTCCCCATTTGCCATCTTTTTAAGTGAAAGCACTGGGCAACCCCTATTTTTGAGACCCCCACCTTTTCAGAATTGCTCTTATGGCCTAGGGGCCAAGACAGAGCTTGTAGACATGCAGGGATGGAATAGACCGATCCTCCATGACAGTTAGGCCTCATGTCCATAGGTGGGTTTGATTTGTGGAACCCGTGTGGGATAGGGAAGGATGGGGCATCCGCAAATTAATTTAAGCATGCAGATTTGTTTTGCGGACCTTTTGGTCCAGAAAACACATCGCGGTATACTCCATTTTTGTGCGGATCCCGCACTGACTGCTTCAATTGAAGTAGGAGATTTAAAAAAACAAGCAAACTGTACTGTGCATGTCGTGGCAGCGAGCCGTGAGGACCATGTGCAGTACAGCGAACCCGGAAGTGGAGAGATCAGCACAGACACCGCTTCTGGAGAAATACAGGTAAGCATCAGTCACCGGCTGCGACCCCCTCGTGGACATGAGGCCTTAGTGAGCACACACTCCAGACACTACGATGGCCACTTACGGACTGGGGGTTATAATTATGCTGGGACTGACACAATGGGGGTTCTAAGGTTTGTGATGTGACGTGTTTGTAAAGTGATTGGTGACAGGGTACTTTGCGGATGCTTAGGAAGTAATGCCGTAGTGCAGGGGCGTAGCTAAAGGCTCATGGGCCTGGGTGCAAAAGTTTACTTTGGGGCCCCCCAACTTCTCTTAACTCCTTAATATAAGATGTTGTTCGCACCTCAGTTGCGTTTGAATCTGCAGTGACGCGAAGCTCCTGAGATACTCTGGCACCTAGCGTGCATTACGCCGCGAGGAGGTGATGCCGCGGACTTTCGTTAATATGTAGAACTATGATGATGACCGAGCAATACTAAGAGGATGGATAGTATTGATAGTATTGAAGTGTCCTGTCGCCCTGAGAAAAATCAACACCGGCAGCTGCGGTGCATTTAACGTGCAAGCTGTGGAATACTAAGACGGAGATATATGTGACAAGTGTGATTTCCGGTAAATTATTTAACATTTAATTACTTGTGTCCTCCTATGGTGCGAAAGCACTAATTAAACAGGT
Organism: Eleutherodactylus coqui; assembly: GCF_035609145.1. Classification (NCBI taxonomy): domain Eukaryota; kingdom Metazoa; phylum Chordata; class Amphibia; order Anura; family Eleutherodactylidae; genus Eleutherodactylus; species Eleutherodactylus coqui. The sequence goes on from NC_089839.1 coordinate 223,248,438, forward strand.
TGTTCAGTAAAGTTTATTTTTTATTAAAAAATTGTGCCGTCTTGTCTGCCATCACTGCGCCATCCTGACCCTGTGTCACACCATCACCCGCGACCGGTTACATATATATGATGATTACAGCTTCTGATTGGGGCTGAAGCCATAAGGGGTGCGGACATGACAGTTCTGACTGACCCCCGAATGAACACATACACACACTTTCATGGACCCATATGATGCAAAAAAAAAAGGGAACCGCAGCTCAACAGGCTGGGAGTGCGATGACATCATTGGACTTGTATCCCAGACTTATACAATCAAGTCTAATTCATGACATCACTGGATGGACATTACCAAATTAACGTTCTCCCTGATCGCATTGGAAATACATGAAAATAGATCCACAGGTGAGCTGCTGCTTCTGTACAGTCAGAACATACAGTATTCTTCGGGCTTTCATTGAATTCCTCTGCAAGTACTGAGGCTCCCCCTACAGGACAGTAAGAGAGTTACAGCAGAGGTCTTAATTCTTCCACTGCATAAAATTCTTGCCCTCTTTGGGCCTAGTCGTTAAAGGGTCTGTTCAGGGTTAAAAAACATGACTGCTTTCTTCCAAACACAGCACCACCCTTGTGTGTAGGTTGTGTTTGGCATAGCAGCTCAGCTCCCATTCATTTCAATGAACATCCTCATGGAGAAGAGTGGCGCTGTGTTTGAAAAAAGCCATGGACAACCCCTTTAAGGTGGGGTGTTTGTCTATGAACAAGTATATTATAACTTGAGGAAACCACCAAACTGAGCACCAGCATTGTATCATAGTGCCACATCTGTACTAGACGAGCAGCTGATATCAGTCATATGTATGATGTATCTGGAGGTTATTTCAGTACTGAAGCGATATAAGAGGTGCAGCCGGTATCAGTCACATATATGATGTAAATGTCTCTGGAGGTTATTTCAGTACTTGTGTACAGTGACCTTTTCTTTCCCTTGTGTGGAGCTTGTTGGCCACTAGACGCCTCTACGACGCAGAGAAGAGATGTCACCCCGTTACCAGAGTCTGAGAGGGGTGCATTATTGGGATGGGAGAAGCTGGATGGTCGTATCGATGAATTATCCCCCACCGAGCCGTTCTGACCAGACTGTTAGGAGGTGTTGGGACCAGTGGATGAGTGAGGGCACACATTGTTACTGGGCTCAGGACCCCCGATAGACCACCAGTCGAGAGGAGTGCATGATCATCCGACAAGCACAAGCAGCTCCAACTATATCATCGTCCACCATCCAGAAACAGGTGGTGCCATTGATACACTCCTGTGTCTGTCAGAACCATTTCCAGATTCTTGGCTGCAGGACCTTTGGTCTCGCAGCGCTCATTACATGTACGGCCTTTTACACCCATAGTCGCTTGCATTTGCAGTGGTATCATGAACAATGAAACTTGATGCTACGGAGTGGAAACGGGTTGTCCTCAGCAACTAATCCAGGTTTAGTTTGTGTGCTGAAGACGGCTGTGTTCATGTCTGGGAACCTCGGGGTGAGCGCCTCTTTCCTGCCTTTGTTGTGGAGCGGCACACTGCCCCCTGCTGGTGTGATGGTCTGGGGGGAAATCACATACAATGGTCACCCCTAGTAGTGGTAGGAGGGACAATGACAGCTCAGCGATAAGTTCAGGACATCCTGCAGCCACATGTGTTCCTCTCATGGCTTCCAAGAGGCATTTCCCAGCAGGATAATGCCCGGCCGCACACACAAGGGGGTCACAGGAATGTCCCCACAACATTGTCACACTTCCGTGGCTGCCCGGTTACCAGCTGTATCCCCAATAGAACATGTATGGGGCCATCTGGGATGCCAACTTCAACAGTTTATGAGTTTCTATAATCCAGAGGCTCAGTTACAGCAAGTGGGGAGCAATATGCGACAGGATACCATACGGAACCTGTATGCCCTCCCTGCCTGCCCGTATCACATCTTGTATCGAAGCTAGAGGCGGTACAACAGGGTACTAGAGCCTCCATGCCCACCTGTATCTCATCTTGTATTCAAGCTAGCGGCTGTACAACAGGGTACTAGAGCCTCCATGCCCACCTGTATCACATCTTGTATCCAAGCTAGAGCCTCCATTACCGCTTGTATCACATCATGTATCCAAGCTAGAGGCGGTACAGCAAGGTACTGGAGTCAGTATTAGTTTAATATGTCTCCATCGGAGGTATGGGTGGAGACATATGTGGGTTGGCCAGCCTGAGAGAAAGGGAATGCCCCCTGCTGCTGATTGGCTGCCAGAGACACACCTTCAGAGATTGTGAGTAGGCTGCCCAAATACACCGCTCACAACCCGGTGTAGTGTTTCTCTGCACTAAGAGGGCCGAACGACTCCGCTATTTCCTGCCCTGCGGCAGGCTGGCGATGGCGGTCAGTGTTTGCAGTGCTGGCTCTCCCCACCCCCTGGCACACAGCCCTCCAGGGCCACAGACTGCACTCACTGCTCCATATCTCATTTCCCTTATTGGCGGTAGCCGCGTTTCCCCCATGGTTGTAGGGTGGGGGTGACGCTGTGTCCTGATCTTGGGACTCTACAAGCAGCCACTGCTGCACTGTATAGTTGCTCCGCCACAAGTCACGTCCTAGCATCCTGACAGAGGGTGGAGGGCGAGCCGGAAGCAACAAGAGGAATGAGATATAGAGAGAGCTGAGTGTGGTCTGCAGGCATGTATGCCAGGGTGTCAGTGCTGGAAACAGCGAGCGCCACAGACAGACTGGCGCAATGCAGGGAATATCAGAGCCATGCTGCATCTCAGGACAGGGAAGGTGGTCCTCCAGCCGCCAATCAGCAGGGGGCATTCCCTTTCCCTCAGGCCAACCCATGTCTCCACCCATACTTCCGGTGAAGACATGTTAAACTAATACCATTGGACCCTCCATGCCCCCCATCACATCTTGTATCCAATCTAGAGGCAGTACAATAGGTACTAGAGCCTCCATGCCCTCCTGTATCACATCTTGTATCCAAGCTAGAGGTGGTACAACAGGGTACTAGAGCCTCCATGCCCGTCTGTATCACATCTTGTATCCAAGCTAGAGGTGGTACAGCAGGGTACTAGAGCCTCCATGCCCACCTGTATCACATCTTGTATCCAAGCTAGAGGTGGTACAACAGGGTACTAGAGCCTCCCATCAAGGAGTCAGTTCTCCACAATAAATGATCCTTTTGCTCTGATATTGTAATCACTTACTAATATCAACGTTAGAATCACAGAGAAAGTTTGATTCCACCTGACTTCTAGGGAAAAGCTGTTACTGACAGTGGGTGGATATATGTATACTTCCTCTTCTGTGTATATTTATACTCCTTCTACAGGAGAAATTATTCCTAACAATCAGTGTTTAATTTTTTGTAACAAAAAATCCTGCAATTTTCTATATACTTTTTATTCCAATGTATTATCATGTACAAGATCTGTAAATGCTGTCAGTGAATGAAAACCTTAGACACTTACATTAAAGGGGTTGTCCCGCGCCGAAACGGGTTTTTTTTTTTTTCAACCCCCCCCCCCCCGGTCGGCGCGAGACAACCCCGATGCAGGGAGGTAAAGAAAGCTTACCGGAGCGCTTACCTTAATCCCCGCGCTCCGGTGACTTCAATACTTACCGCTGAAGATGGCCGCCGGGATCCTCTGTCTCCGTGGACCGCAGCTCTTCTGTGCGGTCCATTGCCGATTCCAGCCTCCTGATTGGCTGGAATCGGCACGTGACGGGGCGGAGCTACACGGAGCCTGCATTCTGCACGAGCGGCTCCATAGAAGACTGCAGAAGACCCGGACTGCGCAAGCGCGGCTAATTTGGCCATCGGAGGGCGAAAATTAGTCGGCACCATGGAGACGAGGACGCCAGCAACGGAGCAGGTAAGTATAAAACTTTTTATAACTTCTGTATGGCTCATAATTAATGCACAATGTACATTACAAAGTGCATTATTATGGCCATACAGAAGTGTATAGACCCACTTGCTGCCGCGGGACAACCCCTTTAAGTAGTAAAAGACACTGCTGCAGTTTGCTGCAATGTAGCAGTTTAGATGATACGAGGGGTTGCTGATTAGTCTTAGGCCTCGTGTCCACTAGGAAATTCGGGCCCTCGTGGATTCTCCATGCAGAATCCCGCAGCGGGTCCCTCCTTTCCCACGGACATGAGGCCTAAAAATTGAATTTACGTACCTGTCCGGATGCAGTGGATCTTCTTTCTTCGACCCGGCGGATGCGCTCGGCACGCCAGAAGAATGCCGCGCACATGCGCCGTGCACTTTTTTTTCTTAACTCCTGCTCTTCTGCACTCCCGCACCGGAGAGCAAAAATTCAGCTGCGGGTGTGCCGTGGATACGGACGGCTTCCATAGGCTTCTATGGAAGCCTGCGGGAGGCGTCCGCACGGGAGACCCACAGAAAATGGAGCATGCTGCGAGTGTTTTCCCGCACGTGTGATCCGCTCGGCAGGGAAAATTGACATCCGCAGGTATTTACTTACCTGCGGGTGTCCAATGCATCCCTATGGGCGCGGATCACGTGTGCGGGACGCCCGCGTGGATTTTGTAATTCTATTTATCTAGTGGACATGAGGCCTGTGGATTTGTGTTCTTTTTTTGTTTCTATGGTAACGAATGTTACATCACATGAAAGCCTTATGTACCTAAAATATGTTTTCAAAATGTTGTGTTTGTAGCTTATGGCAACAGTGATCTAGGCACGCGGGAAAACATGGCGGAGTCTAAGGCGATATGCACAGCAAATAAGAGCAGAGGAGTGATAAAATTCATGTTTCTGCAAGGAAAGTCCGCGAAGGATATTCATGGTGATATGTCGCAGACATTGGGGGATCAATGCCCTTCATATTCTACAGTTAAGAACTGGGTCGCCAAATTTAAGACGGGCCACTTCAGCACCAATGATGAGGAACGTCCTGGACAACCGAGAGAGGTTGTTGTTCCGGAGATCGTCGATGCTGTGCACAACCTCATACTGGAGAATCGGCCAATTTCAGCTGCAGGAATAGGAAATAAAACACAACGTATATTCGAAAGAGGTGACATCCAAATAATGATTATCCATTTCTTACATAACACCAAAGAGGCCTTTACAAAATCTCTCTAAAGGCTTAAACACAAGGGCATGTTTTTATCCCATTTCGCGGATATGACAATCACGGTCGCAAAATGGGACAAAACTATCGATTTCAATGGTTTCATTTTCACTATTGTGATTCTCACACGATAATAATAGGTGCAAGAAAATGCAAAGAAAGATAGGGCAGGACTGATCCACCTGCATTTTCTTCAAACTCATGTGCAATAGCACGGAGTTCGAATAGTCAAAAAAAAAAGCAGTGGTTCATGCGTTAATACGCTCCGTAGCAGCAAGTGTATTAGCGCATGCTCCCGCCTGTTCAAGCCCTTGAATTGCAATTTTTTAAATCTACAAATGGGCGTTGAGCTGCAACTACTTGAAGTCTGCGGCTGTCTGACACTTACAAGGAGCTGCGCTGCCAGATGGGACTGCAGCCTCCCCATTCCCTTTACAGTTTGGGAGGTTGTAGGAACAAATCCTTCAATGCAGAGTGGATTGTCACGCATGGGCAGCTCACCTGCTAGCAGTGTCAGAGCTGCCCAAATATTCGCCCCTGAAGAAAGCTCAGTCCCTCCTGCTCTACTTCCATTCAGCAGCAAGGGAAACAAATAACAAGTCCTGTCGCATTGTGTCATACTGATAGCTCCAGTATTCTACCTGCACGGAAGCTCAGCACTCCATGCTATGCCCAATCGTAACCTGACAGGTCTTGTGAGCAAAACTAACACAGTGATGGCGTCGCTGAAGTCAAGAAATGAAGAGGCCAAAGGGAGCAGTATTATAGTATTTATATTCCTATACATAGGGGGCAGTATTATAGTAGTTATATTCTTGTATATAGGAGGCAGTAGTATAGTAGTTATATTCTTGTACATAGGGGGCAGTATTATAGTAGTTATATTCTTGTACATAGGAGGCAGTATTATAGTAGTTATATTCTTGTACATAGGGGGCAGTATTATAGTAGTTATATTCTTGTACATAGGGGGCAGTATTATAGTAGTTATATTCTTGTACATAGGGGGCAGTATTATAGTAGTTATATTCTTGTACAAAGGGGGCAGTATTATAGTAGTTATAGTCTTGTACATAGGAGCAGTATTATAGTAGTTATATTCTTGTACATAGGGGGCAGTATTATAGTAGTTATATTCCTGTACATAGGAGGCAGTATTATATTAGTTATATTCTTGTACATAGGGGGCAGTATTATAGTAGTTATATTCTTGTACATAGGATCAGTATTATAGTAGTTATATTCTTGTACATAGGGGGCAGTATTATAGTAGTTATATTCTTGTACATAGGGGGCAGTATTATAGTAGTTATATTCTTGTACATAGGAGCAGTATTATAGTAGTTATATTCTTGTACATAGGGGCAGTATTATAGTAGTTATATTTTGGACATAGAAGAGCAGTATTATAGGAGTTATATTCTTGTGCATTGGGGGCGTTATTATAGTAGTTATATTCTTGTACATAGGAGCAGTATTATAGTAGTTATATTCTTGTACATAGGGGGCAGTATTAGAGTAGTTATATTCTTGTGCATAGGGGGCGGTATTATAGTAGTTATATTCTTGTACATAGGAGCAGTATTATAGTAGTTATATTCTTGTGCATAGGGGGCGGTATTATAGTAGTTATATTCTTGTACATAGGAGCAGTATTATAGTAGTTATATTCTTGTACATAGGGGGCAGTATTATAGTAGTTATATTCTTGTACCTAGGGGGCACTATTATTGTAGTTATATTCTTGTTCATAGGAGCAGTATTATAGTAGTTATATTCTTGTACGCAGGAGAGCAGTATTATAGTAGTTATATTCTTGTACATAGGGGGCGGTATTATAGTAGTTATATTCTTGTACATAGGAGCAGTATTATAGTAGTTATATTCTTGTACATAGGGGGCAGTATTATAGTAGTTATATTCTTGTACATAGGGGGCACTATTATTGTAGTTATATTCTTGTACATAGGAGCAGTATTATAGTAGTTATATTCTTGTACATAGGGAGCAGTATTATAGTAGTTATATTCTTGTACGCAGGAGAGCAGTATTATAGTAGTTATATTCTTGTACGCAAGAGAGCAGTATTATAGAAGTTATATTCTTGTACATAGGAGCAGTATTATAGTAGTTATATTCTTGTATGCAGGGGAGCAGTATTATAGTAGTTATAGTCTTGTAAATAGGGAACAGTATTAGTTATATTACTCAATAATGTACTATATTTAGCACTTTTTTTCCTTCTCTCACAAAGTAGCAGTTATTATATCTAGTGGGATTTTTCTATATGCAGTCTATTACATCTGTTATTTACTACTGTATGTTATAATGAACCGCGCCCCATCAGATCCTACTGCGTTCATTGACTCCTGCTCTGAGACGGTGCTTTATCTTGCATTCCGCTGCTGAGGCTGCCGGTCTTATGTCGGCTGATGAGGGAAAGCATATTAAGATGCAATCTGCAGAAGTCCTCAGCCTCTCTAACAAGGACGGATGAATTAATTAGTGTCAGTCGCCTGATAGGTTTCAGTAACTTGCACCCATATAGCTGAAATGCTATTGAATCCCCCTGATATAGTGGAGGAGACCCTTGGCACACAGTAGAGGGGGTGATTACATAGAAAGGGGCTCTGATTGTACAACCCCAGCACGTCCTCTGTATGTTACCTTGTATCAGTTGCTGATTAAAAGAACGATATAGAACCAAAAAAAGTGTGATTAATGAGAGATATTAAAATCCCATTGAAGGAAATATCTGACTCATAAATACTGGCAGACAGGGGAAGCACGCGCCACTTCAGGTTCATCGAGGAATCGAAAACTTTACTTTTTATTCTCCAGAGCGAAGGTGGGGGAGGGGTTCTGTCTCTGGGATATTTTAGGACATTATCAATGTCATCTCAGGGTTATCAATCACATGGAGGAAGTCACCGAACGACGGAGGTTGGTGAATGTATCGTATCATCAGCTGTTCAGTGTTATTTCATATTGAAGGCCTGTCATGTGTAGAAAACAGCAAGCAGAAGTTTTCTAAATACATTGCAGCACTTTCTTATTTGTGAATAGAATGCCAGAATGACTGCTCCGACTGACACTGTAACCGGTTAGGCAGTAGTATGCCTCATTACCATTCTGGGTGGCAGAAGGCTTGGCTCCACACCACCTCCACTGGCAAGCATTTAACTTACCAGGTGGTGATGTTAGGGGTCTCAGACTTACAGCGGGGCAGCTGCCAGACCTGAGCAGCAGACATACTGCGTGCACTGCTTGTGGGGTTCCTGCCCTGCTGGAACAGTGGTCACTATTACTACTGGGGCCGCTATGGCGGACATTATTACTACTGGGACTACTATTGGAGTCACTATTACTACTGGGGCCACTATGGGGGACGGTATTACCACTGAAACCACTATTGGAGTCACTTACTACTGGGAGCCACTATGGCGGACAGTATTACCACTGGGACCCCTATTGGGAGTCACTCTTACCACTGGAGCCACTAACGGGGGCATTATTACTACTAAGGCCACTAGCAGGGTCACCATTATTTTTGGGGCCACTATTACTACCGGGACCACTATGGGGGACGGTATTACTACTGGGACCACTATTGGAGTTATTATTACTACTAAGGCCACTAGCAGGGTCACTATTACTGGCGCCACTAAGGGGGTCACTATTACTACTGGGGCCACTATAGGGGACAGTATTACTACTGGGGCCACTAATACTACTGTGGACCCTAATGGGGGCATTAATACTACTGGGGCGACCAATGGGTTATTATAACTACTAGGGACACTATGGAGGCCAGTATTACTGCTGATGCAACTATCGCAGAGAGTATTACTACTAGGGCTACTATGGAGATCAGTATTACTACTGTTGGTATTACTACTGAGGCCATTATGGGGGACAATATTACTACTAGAGCCACTATAGAAGTCACTAATACTACTGGAGCTAGTAATTGGGGCACTATTGCTCTTGAGGCCATTATGGCGGACACTATGGGGGACTATATTACTATAGGGGCACCATGGAGGTCAATATTACTATTAGAGACATTTTGGGGGACACTATTACTATTGGGACCACTAAGGGGGTCACTATTACTATTTAAGCCATTATGAGGGTCACTGTTACTACTGGGGCTACTATGGGGGAAAGTATTTCTACTGGGTCCACTATGGGTCACTATTACTATTGGGGCTGCTAAGGTAGTCACTATTTTTAATAGGGCCACTATGTGTGACACTATTACTACTGGCACTACTAAAAGGGTCACCATTACTACTGGGGCCATAGGCGTAGCATCAGGGGTCGCTGGGGTCGCGTGGCGACCCAGCCCTTGCACTCAGGGGGCCCCGAGTCTGTCCTCCGCCATCCATATATGCACTTTCAGTGCATTAATGGTTAACCGCTCTGTCTGCCGCACAGGACAGATGATGCGGCAGCCAGAGCGGCCAACCTCAGAGGAAGCAGGAAAGAGCAGGGTGGAGGAGGAGAGAGTCAGTCACATGGGCCGGCAGGGACTGATCATGTGATCATGTGCTCCCCCTCCCTCCTGCTAAACAGAAGCTGCAGTGTCTGCCTCTGCTGTTGTCACATGGAGGAGAAGTGGTCCGGAACCCGGGGTATGTGTGTGTGTGTATATATATATATATATATATGTATATGTGTGTGTGTGTGTGTGTAATATATATATATATATATATATATATATATATATATATATATATATATATATATATATGTGTGTGTGTGTTTATCTGTATCTATCTATCTATCTATCTATCCATCCATCTCCTATTTATCATTCTATCTATCTATCAAAAACATGAAGCGTTTTAGAACACATGGTGCAGAGTTTGACAGCACTTTTTAATGCACCCCATCGTTGTGATAGGTGATGAGATGTGTTAAAAACCACGAAAACACAAAAATAGAACAGATAGCTCTCGAAAATCACGGTGTTAGGAACACCATGTTCAAGCGCAGGTTTGAGTAACCCTGCGGTTAGTACGGCGCGTGTGAGAGTGGCCTGCCGGGCTACAAACAAATTTTCATGTAGTGCAGGAAATGCATAGTGTTTGGAAACATTACGCCAAGGGACCGATCATATATGCAGCACAAGTTAGGTATGGGTACGGGGAAGTGTGGAGTAGAGGCGCGCGCGGGGGGGGGGGGGGGGGGGGCGAGCTGAACCTTTGCACCCGGGCCTTTAGGTACGCCCCTGACTGGGGCCACTATTACTCCTGGAGCTACTAAGGGAGTCACTATTACTACTGGTACTACTAAGAGGGTCACTATTCCTACTGGGTCCACTATGGGGGAAAGTATTACTGGGACCACTATGCAGGACAGTATTACTACTGGTGCCACTATGAGTGTCACTGTTACTACTGTGGTCACTCACATTACTGTGAGGGAGGTCTTTGAGGTACACGATTACTATAAGGGGGTCACTGAAGGGCACTATTATCAGATACAGAGAGCACAGCTTTGCGTAAAAGTGGTGTGGACTGCCATAAAATCTTACCTTGTTGCTCTATATGTTGCCCCTCTTTTCGTTGTTCAAGACTTTGGAGGTGTGCTGTAGGGTGTGTAACAAGGCAGGTTTTATACCATTCGGGGTCTGATAAGATCATCTATGTATACTGTAGGGAACATATGTGAAACACAAGGCCCAAGGGCCGAATTTGGACCGCCACCTTATTTTATGTGGCCCGTCAGCCGTGCAGCAACCTAACAGGGGGGAGTAACTGTTATTACTGGGGACACTATGGGGGTAATTTACTACTGCTATCACTATGGGGGTCACTGTTACTACTGAGGCCACTATGGGGGTCACTATTAGGGCTCGTTCACACGGGCGTAAGCACACTTTGGTCATGCAAATATGCCTGCATTTTTCAGTCGCTCCATTGTGTTTTTGTGTGCGCAAATACAATGCATATTTGTGCACGCAAAAAAGAGCGCAGACACGCTAATCTAAATCAATGGGTTCTATTCACTGCGTACAATTTTTGCGCATGTAAGGCGCTGCTCAAATATGCTCATGTGAATGATCCCTTACTATATAATTACAAGCAGCCCTTTGAAGGCAACCATAAGGGCAGGCCCACACGAGCATGTGGTACAACACAACACAGCATTTTACCGTGGTGTGGACCCGCGGATTGCGGTATAATAAAACATGCTGCTTTCTCATTGACTCGCATATTACACGCAATGAAAAAATGCTTGTGTAAGTGTAACAGCGAAAATCAATGTATTAGAATTGGAGTGAGGTACCACGTATTATAATGCAATTGTGTGAGCCCGGCCTAAGGCTGATGCTTAACACCCCTGGTGGAGGAAAAAAGATTAATGATGAAGCTGAGCTCATGAGCGCCCCCCCTGAAAAGACAGGGAGCTGTGATTGGGATGCTGAAATAAACTGCGCTATACTTTTGCTCTGCTCCTCCCCTCAGTTCTCTCTACCAATCAGGTGAATCTTAGTAGTCGCTTGTCAACATGTCCATGCCCTTTAGCGTCATTTGGAGGATGCTGAGTATATTCCAGCCCTGTGCTGATTGGCTAAGAGGGCTCAATGAGGGGGTGGGTACATATTAGCATCCAGGGGCTCTTTCATGGCTGCAATTATGCCAGTGGCCAGTCCGCCTGGCCAGATGATCTTCTTCCTCCATGTGGTAGTGTCTTCTGGTGATACATCCTCCTCCTGGCTCTGTCTCCTTCCTTCTGATGTTCCAAGGTGCTGCTTTCAGCCCATCAGCACCCCAAAACCCTATTGCTTAGTTCTGCTACTATATTTATATTTTGAGTTTGGTTCTGATCTGTATTTATGATTGGAGTTTGGTTCTGGTACCATATGTCTTTTATGAGCTTGGCGCTAAAGCTGTATTTGTTATACACTTGGTCTTGGTGCTGAATTTATGTACAGAGTTTGGTTTTGCAGCTGTGTTTAGGTTATGACCTTGGTTTTGGTGATGTATTTTATTTACTGAGCCGTTCACAGGCTGTATTTATGTACAGAGCTTGGCTCTAGTGCTGTATTTGTGCTATGGACTTGGTTCTGGGGCTGCATCTATGTTATCAGCTTGGTTCTGAGGCTGTATTTATGCACTGATGCTGATTCTGGTGGTGTATTTGTTATCTGTTTGGTTCTTGTACTGTATGTTATGAGTTTGGCTATACTACTGTATTTATGTTCTGAGCTTGGTTCTCGTGCTGTGTTTATATTAGTAGCTTGGTTCTGGTGCTCGGTTTATCTTATGAGCTCGGTTCTGGGGCTGCATTTATGTACTGAACGTGGTTCTGATACAATATTTAGTCACTGAGCTATTCAGGTGTGGGGACATTGCTGCTTTCTGCACAAGCAAAATACAGGCAGATGGCATATCAGTGCAATAGAGATTGTTCTTTTTCTTATGAGGGGTGAGGGGCTCCACAAATCAGCTTGGGGTACATTTAACCTCAGGTCAGCACTGATTATTCCCATCAGTTTAGCTTTATGGGCCCTAATTTAGGGACTACTGCAATGCCCTTTATGGCTGGAATTTGCACATGCTGCATTTGATGCAGTATTCTACCACAGATTATGAGATGGATTCACGTAAGATTTTTTGAATGTGGATTCTGGTATGTGAACAAGGCTTAACCAGTTACCGCAAATGGATGGAAGTATACATCCCATGGATGGCACAGGCTCTGAAGCTGAGCCTGTGCCATCACCTATAATATGTTGCAATACAATACTGCAGTGTATTATCATAGCATTGGACATAGGAAATGTAATTAAAAATAGTAAAAAATAATATGTAAAAAAAAAACTTTTTTGCGCACTTTCCCCTCTTTATTTAACAAAAATTAAAAAACAAACATATTTTGCATCAATAGCGACCCAAGCTATTAACAATGCAGATTATGGGGCAAATCTGTCTCACTAAAATGTGCCCAATTTTTGTGCTGTGGATTTAGCCCCTCTGAAAAAGGCCTTATGTATGACGAGGGCGGTCAGAGGTCTCATGAATGCATCTTAGCACATTAGTGCACCTATAACCCTGCTCCATGCGGTCTTATCTCTAATGGATAAAATGCTAGAACTGTAGTGAAGACTGACACTTCCACAGTAAAAGAGGAAGAGGATGTATCACTGAACGTGAAGGAACATTTTACAAGACTACTGGATGTCACTCCCGCCATTGAAACACCTTGGTGGCCATATGGGTTGTCACCCAGCTTTCCAGGATTTGGCATTGGTATAAGAGAACACATATTTACTGGGCGACTATTGACTGATAAAGCCACCCTCTATGTAGTGAACACTGGGACTCCTGCTGTATACCCACCCCGTCCCTTACTACCCTGCAGCAATGATGGGTGCACTAGTTGGGAGAGGATCTACAAGTGATGCCCTTATCTGACTCCCCTTCCCCTTCTGCTTCCCGTCCCTCTGCCCAGTGCCCGCACACATCAGGATCAGCATCCTGCGCATGGGGACGGCTCCTTATCTCGTCTGACAGCGGAGATCTTCTGTATTTGCCTTTATTTTTCGGATTTGAGGTTAATGTAAAAAATAAATAAAAAAAGCAAAATCGAATGGCGGTCTTGTCTCCCATCACATCGCTTTAAGATGTGACGCGATGACAGGACGCCGCCGAGCCAAGGAGCTTAATGTAACCAGGCAGAATGCTTAAAACATTTATCTGTCAGAGACAAATGGCGGCAACGACGGACCAAATCTGGAAAGGAAGTTAAAGAACGCGCCGTGCTCGGGATGTTTGCTTAATTAAATGACAAGACTAATTAACCGGAGAGACGGCGACATCTCACTAATTGTATATAGATATAACGAAAAACAGAAACAAACAAATTAGGATAATGAGAAGCGCGGATTAATCCCTCCTGCCCCTCCCCCGCAGCCGGAGGAGAAAAATCGCTAACTTCTAATCTTCGACAATCGCTCAGTTCATACAGAACTTCTTGTTCGGGAGGCAGCGAACACAGTAAATACAACGGCTTTTCTTATCACTTTTATTGCAGTTTTTTGGGGAGGCGAAATGAACAAAAAAGCATTTTGGCTCAGTTTTTTTTAGCTTCTTTTGTTTTATTTTGTTTTTACAGCATCCGTCATGCAGAATACAGTGTATTCAATTTATTGTACAGGTTGTTACAGATGCAATGATAACAAATGTCGTTTTTGTAAATCTGTTTTTAAACAAAGCGAGGAAAGTGTGCAAAATTTTTTAATTGCTATTTTTTAAACTTTTTAAAAAAATATTTTTTATGGCCCTGTAGGGGTCTTGAACCTGCAATGCATTGATGATACACTACAGTACTTCTGTACTGCAATGTATTATTGCTAATAAAAGCAATCACAGGCCATGACAGACCCAAATGGCATTGCCTGGCTTCAAGTTTCCATGCAATCCATTGGCCCTATACGATTACATTGCAGAAGGCCAAGTGTCCTCCCTCTGTGAACCCTTTACATGCTGCGATCAACATTGATTGTGGCAAGTAAGGTGTTAGTAGTGGGGATTGTTTTTCTCACCAATCCCCGCTGTTGCAGCAGAAGGCGGTTTGTCACAGCCAGTTCCCACTGCAGATGAGCATAAACCAATGTCCATTTTGGGAACCCCTTCTCACCCAGAACGTAAGTTTACGTCCTGTAGCGTTAAAGGGTTAAAGGCTATGGATCCATACGCAGATTTAGTCCCATCCAGTGTGGCTAAGCCAGATATGACACCAATGTAGTTTCCTCATCTAGAAGTGATGTAAAATTTTTTTCTGCGACACGGAAGTCATATCTGCGTACAGAAAGAAATCCACGCTGGGGTATGAACGACAGAATTAACTTACACTGACCTCAATGAGCTGCTAATGTGACATGGATTCCTAAGCAGATTTCAGCGCAGAACCTGATGTACCCTGTTATAAGGCAGGGGTGTCCGTTGGGCGTCGTTGGCACCCAGTGCTGCTTTATGGTTTCCTTTATAAACGGAAATGGGGAGGGGGGGAAGAAACAGCAGCAGCCAGACCAGAGAATGATTTAAAGTACTATATGGTGTGGTTGGTACCTGGTGAGGGTACTGAGGTGGAGAGGGCACAAACAGGGGGCACTATTATTATTGGGGCCACTAAGGGGGTCACTCTAACTAGTGGAGCCACTAATAGAGACAGTTATTATTGGGGATACTATTACTATTAGGGCCACTAAAGGGGCACTGTTACTACTGGGACCACTAAAGGGTGTACAAATATCATAGGTGCCGCTGAAAGGGGGCACTGTTACTACAAGGGCCACTAAGAGAGGAGACTATTACTACAGGGGCCACTGAGAGGGGGCATTTTTACTACTGGGGCCACAGAAAAGGGGTACTATTACCACTGGGGCCACTGAGAAGGGGCAATATTATAACTGGTATCACTGAGAGGGGGCACTATTACTACTGGCGCCACTGAGATTGGCACTATAACTCCTGGAACCACTGGAATAACAGTGATGAAATGATTCATCGCGATAAGCCACACATCTAACCATTCCCCCTTTTCCCATGGCCAACGCATTAGAAACCCAAACGGGTGCCTCACGGACCCCAATCACTATCATGGGGTCCGCCCATCTTCCAGCATGCCCTCTGGTATTTTGCTAGACAAAATAGCGCAGCGAGCTTCCCGATGTGAATATAGCGTTAAGCAAGTAGCATCAACTCTTCCTCCGCTTAATAGAGACCATATTAAGTGCTGTCCGCTGCAAGGAGCAGATAGTATTGTGCTAAGATACAATATTGACTCTGCTATACGGCGCAGGATTAGCTGTGTGTCATCGGTTTCACCGGCCGGATGTCAAGATTCTACATTTAGAGTGTCACCAGCTTTGGAGAAGGGCTCAGAGCCACAAGACGGACACTCTCGGCCCCTATAAAGACCGCGGCTTATCTTGGGGTTTGCACACACGATATTGAGCGACCTTGACAACAGCCTAATCTGTCCTGGCAAGTTCAAGATAGAGAAAACAAGCAGGAGAGACAGACCTGCCGCCTCGTGCTATCGATCAGGGCCTGAGCGAGAGCTAATTAAAACCGGGATGAAAGGCTGAGATCCCAACCAAAACACACATAGAAGACAGCCCCTCACTGAGGGAGCCGAATATATAGATATAGCGGGATTATATTGTTGGCCTGACCCTAGGGTATACGGATTATATACCCCTTAAGTGAAAAAAAGCATCCTTAGTATACACTGAATGGCTCCTTTATAAGAGCTCTTATACACGGGCGCAGGGGCGTAACCATAGAGGATGCAGTGGATGTGGTTGCACCCGGGCCCAGGCGCCTTAGGGGACCCATAAGGCCTCTCTTCTCCATATAGGGAGCCCAGTACTATGAAGCATTATAGTTGGGGGCCCCATTCCAGGTTTTGCATTGGGGCACAGGAGCTTCAAGTTACGCCTCTGCACGGGCGTATTGTCACTGAGTATTACGCACGTTTATTTCCCATGCATAACGCACGGTGAATGGAGGCAATGAAAGTCAATGGACTTTTATTATTCCATGCACACTGGCGGGTGGACACTGCGTATGATACACAGGGGAAATAAATCGCAGCATATACTATTTCTCTGTGTATCATACGCGGTCTCTGCCAGCAGAGCGAATGGGCTGTAATAGATACAATGCTGCGGGAGTCCGATGTGAACGAGTTATTAGACCCCTATCTAGTAGCACGTTGGACTCCCTATGCCTTCAGAACCGCACCAATGTGTTGTGGTGTAGATTCCACTGGGTGATGAAATCATCCTGCATGAATATTGGCCCCTGCGGACACATTCAAACATATATTTGCACTCCGAATTCCGAGGATATTTTTGTAATACAGAGTGCTGAAATCCCATTGATTTGCATTGGGGTATTTGGAACTGTGTTTTTCACGCGTGTGGAAAAAAAAATGGACCAAGTCCTATTTTGGTCCCTGCCATGCGCTGAAACAGCCCATTAAAGTCAATGGGAACATTTAAATATACATGGTACATGCGTATTTATGCATGAAACCAATGCCACCTTCATGCACATTTTTGTTTTTGCTGACATGAATAATGCAATGAATTCAGGCAGAAAGCAAGGAATCCGACACGTTTTATCATTCACAATAAATACACCCATGTGAATAAGGGCTTAGACACAACGGTGTTGGAACTGGTTGTCTACTCTTATAGCCCATCCGAGTTAAGGAACAGCGAGTTGTGCATTCAAACACATTAGTTGGAGCACCAGCATTGTATTCGGCTGACTGTGCAGCACCTGTTGGTCAGAATGATTCCTGACATCCTCCTCTGACCCCTTTCAGTGATGAGTTGTTTCCGTTCCTTTTTGCTTGGTATATTCTCTACACGAAAAAACCCACGCAGTTAGCGGTGAGGGCCCGGCCAGTCTAGCACCGTTGACCTGGTCTCATTGGATGCCACTCAGATTACCGGATTTTTCCATCTAATGTGGATTCACATTGAGGGCTCGTTCAGACGATCGTGTGTTTTGCATGCGCATAATGCACGCTTCAAAAAGAACCAAGGGGTTCCTATAGAAGTGTTCATATGTGCGGAATTTGAAGTGCAAAACAGCGCGCACCTAAAAAAAGATAGGACATGCACTATCTTTGGTGCACGTTTTGCAGGAGTTTCCATTGACTCCTATGGGAGCAGGACTTAATGGAAACTCCTGCGCACGGAATAGCTTCCCCGCTGATTACAGCATGACATTTAAAAGGTGCTTCTGACCAGAAGCACCTTTAAAATGTCCCGCTGTTAACTCCTTAGTCCCCGTGGAGATGATGGGACTCCCTGAGGGTTCCGTTAATACCCGTGGGGATGAAAGAATCCCCTGCCACAGCAGTGGCAGAGGAGCGCGATGCTATCCTATTGCTTTCAATGGGGCTGGCGCTGCTGCTGCCCCATTGAAAGCAATGGGATGAAGGCAACCCCCGCAGCAATGATTTTTGGGGGAAGGGGCTTGAAATATAAACACTACCCTAAAAATCATCCCTAGCTGCAGGAAAAAAAATCATAACCCACCTAGAAGCGCTGTCCGGCTCTTCTATGTGGTCCCCGGCAGTCTTCTTCTGTATTTCTTTCATGTGAAGATTGAAAAATCCCTGCCTCCTGAAAGCGCTGCCTCTGATTGGATGAGCGCTATGACCAATCAGAGGCAGCGCTCAGCCATTCATTGAAAAAATACAAAAAAAAACATGCTCGTCTGACCTCGGCCTGAAACTGATCCACGGAAAACTTGTCACATGATTCTATACTGCACTCCGGGGTCACGGGGATAATATCCATACAGGGAAGAGCCAATCATGAAAAGGCTGTGGGCTCTTATAAAGGGCCAGGAGATCTAATAGAGGGGCCGAGGGTGCTAATAAAGGAGTCACTTAGTGCACAAACGTTCAGCAGCCAGTCGAGCCACCAACCACTACAAGCCCCACGAGCTTTTGCCAGAGGTAAGTTTTATCCATAGGGATGTCATTTGACATTTGCACTCCGGTATCACTTTAGAGACAATCTGATTTGACAATCAGGAGTCCAACAACCCATTAAGGGAGTTTTAACAGCGGCCATATTTGTTGTCACTCAGCTTTCCCATAAACAGATGGAACTAAGAATCAGTTGAATGCACACGCAGTAATTTTAGTGGGAAGCTCCCGCCATGTACAATACGGCTAATTGCCTCCTTTACCTTTCTCTCCTCTGCTCGCCGCGTTCAATGACACGCTACTTCCTCTCCTGTGAATTGTGTTCTGGTCTCTAACAAACCATAAACATTTCAATTATATCTCATTAGGATCCAATTAGAATATAATTCCATAATTATTCTGAGTTTAGCATGGTGCCGAGGATCAGGCTGGAGCTTCCCCCGGGCCACAGGACAGGGGTGAGATAGTACAGTGTCGGTTTCAGCCCAACACGCAGTCATGGTGCTCTGATCAGGTAGCTGGTGGGTAATAGGGTCACGAGTAGAGATGAGCGAACGCGTTCGTCCGAGCTTGATATTCGTGCGAATATTAGGGTGTTCGGGATGTTCGTTATTCGTGACGAACACCATGCGGTGTTCTGGTTACTTTCACTTCCTTCCCTGAGACGTTAGCGCGCTTTTCTGGCCAATTGAAAGACAGGGAAGGCATTACAACTTCCCCCTGTGACGTTCAAGCCCTATACCACCCCCCTGCTGTGAGTGGCTGGCGAGATCAGGTGTTCGCCTAATATAAAAGTCGGCCCCTCCCGCGGCTCGCCTCAGATGCGGTGTGAGTTAGATGAGGGACAGTGCTGTTTATACCGGAGCTGCTGTAGGGAAAGAATTGGTAGTTAGTGTAGGCTTCAAGACCCCCCAAAGGTCCTTATTAGGGCCACTGATAGCTGTGTGTTGGCTGCTGTTAGCAGTGGGATTTTTTTTCTTCTCAAAATCGGCTCTGCAGAGCGTTGCACCTGGCATTAGGGACAGAAGTGCTGCATAGGCAGGGAGAGTGTTAGGAGTGAGTGTAGCCTTCAAGAACCTCAACGGTCCTTTCTAGGGCCATATTTATCCGTGTGCAGTACTGTCCAGGCTGCTGTTGGCTGTGCTGCATTTTTTTGGGGCTTCTCAAAATCGCCTCTGCAGAGCATTCCACCCTCCATTGATACTGCAGGGAAAGAATTGTATAGGCAGGGCCACAACACAGTTATTATTCATAGAATATACGCAGTGCTGCCTGTTGGTGGGAAAAAACTGAAAACAAATCTATTTGTCCAGCCTCTGTCCGTCCTTACGGGCGGTGGACACGTGTGAGCTGCGTGAAAAACATTGCTAAATCATACGCAGCCAGCTACGCTTTACTGCTGGGTTCGCCATTTGCTTTCCTTAATTGGGAAAAAAAATACCTGCTCTCCAAGAGTTATAATAACTCTGCTACCCTCACGTTCTGTGACACATAAGCAGGGACACAGCACAGTTATTAAACTTCTCAGGTTCATTGAATATACGCAGTGCTGCCTGTTGGTGGGAAAAAACTGAAAACAAATCTATTTGTCCAGCCTGTGTCCGTCCTTACGCCTGTGGAGACGTGTGAGCTGCGTGAAAAACATTGCTAAATCATACGCAGCCAGCTACGCTTTACTGCTGGGTTCGCCATTTGCTTTCCTTAATTGGGAAAAAAAATACCTGCTCTCCAAGAGTTATAATAACTCTGCTACCCTCACGTTCTGTGACACATAAGCAGGGACACAGCACAGTTATTAAACTTCTCAGGTTCATTGAATATACGCAGTGCTGCCTGTTGGTGGGAAAAAACTGAAAACAAATCTATTTGTCCAGCCTGTGTCCGTCCTTACGCCTGTGGAGACGTGTGAGCTGCGTGAAAAACATTGCTAAATCATACGCAGCCAGCTACGCTTTACTGCTGGGTTCGCCATTTGCTTTCCTTAATTGGGAAAAAAAATACCTGCTCTCCAAGAGTTATAATAACTCTGCTACCCTCACGTTCTGTGACACATAAGCAGGGACACAGCACAGTTATTAAACTTCTCAGGTTCATTGAATATACGCAGTGCTGCCTGTTGGTGGGAAAAAACTGAAAACAAATCTATTTGTCCAGCCTGTGTCCGTCCTTACGCCTGTGGAGACGTGTGAGCTGCGTGAAAAACATTGCTAAATCATACGCAGCCAGCTACGCTTTACTGCTGGGTTCGCCATTTGCTTTCCTTAATTGGGAAAAAAAATACCTGCTCTCCAAGAGTTATAATAACTCTGCTACCCTCACGTTCTGTGACACATAAGCAGGGACACAGCACAGTTATTAAACTTCTCAGGTTCATTGAATATACGCAGTGCTGCCTGTTGGTGGGAAAAAAACTGAAAACAAATCTATTTGTCCAGCCTGTGTCCGTCCTTACGCCTGTGGAGACGTGTGAGCTGCGTGAAAAACATTGCTAAATCATACGCACCCAGCTACGCTTTACTGCTGGGTTCGCCATTTGCTTTCCTTAATTGGGAAAAAAAATACCTGCTCTGCCACAGTTAATAACTCTGCTACCCTCACGTTCTGTGACACATAAGCAGGGACACAGCACAGTTATTAAACTTAGATAATTCATTCACTAGAGGCAGTGGGGCCTTTCGTTTTCCAAAAAGGGCAAAAATTATATTTGGCCTGCAGTCTTGCGCCAATTTATTTCCTGCCTGTGAAATCAAATCACTGGTAATACAGCATGCTGAGGGGTAGGGGTAGGCCTAGAGGACGTGGACGCGGCCGAGGACGCGGAGGGCCAAGTCAGGGTGTGGGCACAGGCCAAGCTCCTGATCCAGGTGTGTCGCAGCCGACTGCTGCGCGATTAGGAGAGAGGCACGTTTCTGGCGTCCCCACATTCATCGCCCAATTAATGGGTCCACGCGGGAGACGGTTATTAGAAAATGAGCAGTGTGAGCAGGTCCTGTCCTGGATGGCAGAAAGTGCTTCGAGCAACCTATCGTCTACCCGCAGTTCTGCGCCGTCCACTGCTGCCAATCCGAATCCTCTGTCTGCTGCTCCTCCTTCCTCCCAGCCTCCTCACTCCACTACAATGACACCTGCTCAGGAGCGGGAACACTCCCAGGAACTGTTCTCGGGCCCCTGCTTAGATTGGGCAGCAGCGGTTCCTCTCCCACCAGAGGAGTTTATCGTCACTGATGCCCAACCATTCGAAAGTTCCCGGGGTCCGGGGGAAGAGGCTGGGGACTTCCGCCAACTGTCTCAACAACTTTCTGTGGGTGAGGAGGACGATGACGATCAGACACAGTTGTCTTGCAGTGAGGTAGTAGTAAGGGCAGTAAGTCCCAGGGAGCAGCGCACAGAGGATTCGGAGGAAGAGCAGCAGGACGATGAGGTGACTGACCCCACCTGGTGTGCAACGCTTACTCAGGAGGACAGGTCTTCAGAGGGGGAGTCAAGGGCATCAGCAGGGCAGGTTGCAAGAGGCAGTGCAGTGGCCAGGGGTAGAGGCAGGGCCAGACCGAATAATCCACCAAGTGTTTCCCAAAGCGCCCCCTCGCGCCATGCCACCCTGCGGAGGCCGAGGTGCTCTAAGGTCTGGCAGTTTTTCACAGAGACGCCTGACGACCGACGAACAGTGGTGTGCAACCTTTGTCGCGCAAAGCTCAGCCGGGGAGCCAACACCAACAGCCTCACCACCACCACCATGCGCAGACATATGATGGCCAAGCACCCCGCAAGGTGGGACAAAGGCCGTTCACCGCCTCCGGTTTGCACCCCTGCCTCTCCCCCTGTGCCCCAACCTGCCACTGAGATGCAACCCCCCTCTCAGGACACAGGCACTACCGCCTCATGGCCTGCACCCACACCCTCATCTCCGCTGTCCTCGGCCCCATCCAGCAGTGTAGTTCAGCGCACCGTTCAGCCGTCGCTTGCGCAAGTGTTCGAGCGCAAGCGCAAGTACGCCGCCACGCACCCGCACGCTCAAACGTTAACCGTCCGCATCGCAAAATTCATCAGCCTTGAGATGCTGCCGTATAGGGTTGTGGAAACGGAGTCCTTCAAAAGTATCATGGAGGCGGCGGCCCCGCGCTACTCAGTTCCCAGTCGCCACTACTTTTCCCGATGTGCCGTCCCAGCCCTGCACGACCACGTCTCCCGCAACATTGTGCGCGCCCTCACCAACGCGGTTACTGCCACGGTCCACTTAACTACGGACACGTGGACAAGCACAGGCGGGCAGGGCCACTACATCTCCCTGACGGCACATTGGGTGAATTTAGTGGAGGCTGGGACAGAGTCAGAGCCTGGGACCGCTCACGTCCTACCCACCCCCAGAATTGCGGGCCCCAGCTCGGTGCTGGTATCTGCGGAGGTGTATGCTTCCTCCACTAAAGCACCCTCCTCCTCCTCCTCCTCCTCTGTCTCACAATCAAGATGTGTTAGCAGCAGCATGTCGCCAGCAGTCGGTGTCGCGCGGTGTGGCAGCACAGCGGTGGGCAAGCGTCAGCAGGCCGTGCTGAAACTACTCAGCTTAGGCGATAAGAGGCACACGGCCCACGAACTGCTGCAGGGTCTGACACAGCAGACCGACCGCTGGCTTGCGCCGCTGAGCCTCCAACCGGGCATGGTCGTGTGTGACAACGGCCGTAACCTGGTGGCGGCTCTGCAGCTCGGCAGCCTCACGCACGTGCCATGCCTGGCCCACGTCTTTAATTTGGTGGTTCAGCGGTTTCTGAAAAGCTACCCACGCTTGTCAGACCTGCTCGTAAAGGCGCGCCGGCTCTGCGCACATTTCCGCAAGTCCCACACGGACGCTGCCACCCTGCGCACCCTGCAACATCACTTTAAGCTGCCAGTGCACCGACTGCTGTGCGACGTGCCCACACGGTGGAACTCTACGCTCCACATGTTGGCCAGGCTCTATGAACAGCGTAGAGCTATAGTCGAATACCAACTCCAACATGGGCGGCGCAGTGGGAGTCAGCCTCCTCAATTCCTTTCAGAAGAGTGGGCCTGGTTGGCAGACATCTGCCATGTCCTTGGTAATTTTGAGGAGTCTACCCAGGTGGTGAGCGGCGATGCTACAATCATTAGCGTCACCATTCCTCTGCTATGCATCTTGAGAAATTCCCTGCAAACCATAAAGGCAGCTGCTTTGCGCTCGGAAACGGGGGCGGGGGAAGACAGTATGCCGCTGGATAGTCAGGGCACCCTCCTGTCTATTTCTCAGCGCGTACAGGAGGAGGAGGAGGAGCATGAGGAGGATGAGGAGGAGGGGGAAGAGACAGCTTGGCCCGCTGCTGACGGTACACCGGCTGATTGCCTGTCATCCTTTCAGCGTGTATGGCCTGAGGAGGAGGAGGAGGAGGAGGAGGAGGATCCTGATAGTGATCTTCCTAGTGAAGACAGCCATGTGTTGCGTACAGGTACCCTGGCACACATGGCTGACTTCATGTTAGGATGCCTTTCTCGTGACCCTCGCGTTGCACGCATTCTGGCCACTACGGATTACTGGGTGTACACACTGCTCGATCCACGGTATAAGGAGAACCTGCCCACTCTGATTCCCGAAGAGGAAAGGGGTTCGAGAGTGTTGCTATACCACAGGACCCTTGCGGACAAGCTGATGGTAAAATTCCCAGCCGACAGCGCTAGTGGCAGAAGGCGCAGTTCCGAGGGCCATGTTGCAGGGGATGTGCGTAGATCGAGCAGCATGTACATCCCAGGCAGTGCAACAGTCTTTAAGGGCCTGGCCAGCTTTATGGCTCCCCACCAAGACTGTGTCACCGCTCCCCAGTCACGGCTGAGTCGGCGGGAGCACTGCAAAAGGATGGTGAGGGAGTACGTAGCGGATCGCACGACCATCCTTGGTGACGCCTCTGCCCCCTACAACTACTGGGTGTCGAAGCTGGACACGTGGCCTGAACTAGCCCTGTATGCCCTTGAGGTGCTTGCTTGTCCTGCGGCTAGCGTCTTGTCGGAGAGGGTGTTTAGTGCGGCTGGGGGAATCATCACAGATAAGCGTAGCCGCTTGTCAACCGACAGTGCCGACAGGCTAACACTCATCAAGATGAACAAAGGCTGGATTTCCCCAGACTTCTGTTCTCCACCAGCGGACAGCAGCGATACGTAAGCAATACGTAGGCTGCACCCGCGGATGGAAGCTACGTTCTCTCTCACCATCCAAAACGGGGACATTTCTGCTTCATCAATCTGTGTCTAATATTCCTCCTCCTCCTCCTCCTGTTCCACCTCCTGAAACCTCACGTAATCACGCTGAACGGGCAATTTTTCTTAGGGCCACAAGGCTCACTCAAATAATTTTTCAGAACAATTTTTATAAGTTTCAATGCGCTTAAAAGCATTGGAACTTTAACTTGAACCAATTTTTCGTTACACTGGGCTGCCTCCAGGCCTAGTTACCACTTAAGCCACATTAACCAAAGCGATTAATGGGTTTCACCTGCCCTCTTGGCTGGCCATGGCCAATTTTTGGGATGTACATTAGTACTGTTGGTACAGCAATTTTTGTGGGCCCTCGCCTACAGTGTAATCAAATTAATTTTTAGCCCACCTGCATTACAGCTGACGTTACCTCAGCTGTGTTGGGCAATGCAATGGGATATTTCTATGTACCGCCGGTGGCTTCCTGGCACCCACCCAGGCAGTGGGTCCACAGGGAGTTAAACCTACATGTGTCCACTTGTAAAGAATCCCAGTCTGACTGGGGCATGCAGTGTGGGCCGAAGCCCACCTGTATTACGCACGACATTACTACCTCAGCTGTGTTGGGCAATGCAATGGGATATTTTTGTGTACCGCCGGTGGGTTCCAGGGAGCCACCCATGCTGTAGGTGCACACTGAGTTTTTAATACATCTGTACACTTCTAAAGAACCCGTCTGACTGGGGCATGCAGTGTGGGCCGAAGCCCACCTGTATTACGCACGACATTACTACCTCAGCTGTGTTGGGCAATGCAATGGGATATTTCTATGTACCGCCGGTGGCTTCCTGGCACCCACCCAGGCAGTGGGTCCACAGGGAGTTAAACCTACATGTGTCCACTTGTAAAGAATCCCAGTCTGACTGGGGCATGCAGTGTGGGCCGAAGCCCACCTGCATTAAGCACGACATTACTACCTCAGCTGTGTTGGGCAATGCAATGGGATATTTCTGTGTACCGCCGGTGGGTTCCAGGGAGCCACCCATGCTGTGGGTCGACAGGGACTTCACAATAGGGAGTTGTACCTGCCTGTGTCTATGAATTAAAAAGCCCGGTCTGACTGGGGCATGCAGACACCTTGACAGAATGAATAGTGTGTGGCACATAGGTTCCCCATTGCTATGCCCACGTGTGCAGCTCCTGATGGCGGTGGCACAGGATTCTATTTCTCATTGCTTCTGTACAGCATTGTGGGCTATCGCTCCGCCACTTTTAAAGAGGGTCGCTGCCTAGCCGTGCCAACCTCTGCAGTGTATGCCTGCGGTCCCTCGTCATGGCAGACGCAATTCTAAATAGACATGAGCGTGGTGTGGCATGAGGGCAGCTGAAGGCTGCGCAGGGACACTTTGGTGTGCGCTGTGGGGGGGAGGGGGTGCGGTTGGGCAGCATGTAACTCAGGAGAAGTGGCAGTGGAGTGTCATGCAGGCAGTGATTGTGCTTTGTTGGAGGTAGTGTGGTGCTTAGCTAAGGTATGCCATGCTAATGAGCGCTTTTCAGAAGTAAAAGTTGTTGGGAGGGGGGGGGGGGCCCACTCTTGCCGCTATTGTGGCTTAATAGTGGGACCTGTGAACTTAGGATGCAGCCCAACATGTAGCCCCTCGCCTGCCCTATCCGTCACTGTGTCATTCCCATCACTTTCCTGAATTGCCCAGATTTTCACACATGAAAACCTTAGCGAGCATCGGCGAAATACAAAAATGTTCTGGTCGCCCATTGACTTCAATGGGGTTCGTTGTTCGAAACGAACCCTCGAGCATCACGGGAAGTTCGTTACGAATAACGAACACCCGAACATTTTGGTGTTCGCTCATCTCTAGTCACGAGGCGTTCGGGATGGCTTGGGCCATGACAAATCTGGCTTGGACTGTAAACGGATCACGCTGAAATAGATATGGGGCAATGTGGCCATTCTCGTCTACCGTGAATATCTGACATCGTCTATGCCGGGAACTACAGTTCAACTTTATTTTAACAGTGCAACAAGCACAACAGGTTCAAGGTAATATACAGGCCAACTAGGAGTAAAGTCCTGTCAACGGGTCGCAAGAGCAAAAAGCAAGCATAAACAACAGTCCGTTATTGCATCTGTAATTCACAGCCTGACCTTATTTGTGAGTGTTTTCCAACTTGGTGTTAATCAACTTGTAGAGTGGAAGTGGAAGGACATACGGTGCAAATGCTCCATTAATCAGCTTAATCCCATAGGGCATAGCATACATCCCATACTCTCCCGCAGGGCTCACTGTAGCTTTGTTTTCTCCTGTGCAGCACCATGCTGCTCACAACCTCATTGCAGACACTGCACTTTAGCTGGCCTCACTGCAGACGCTGCACTTTAGCTGGCCTCACTGCAGACGCTGCGCTTTAGCTGGCCTCACTGCAGACGCTGCGCTTTAGCTGGCCTCACTGCAGACGCTGCGCTTTAGCTGGCCTCACTGCAGACGCTGCGCTTCAGCTGGCCTCACTGCCGACGCTGCGCTTTAGCTGGCCTCACTGCCGACGCTGCGCTTTAGCTGGCCTCACTGCCGACGCTGCGCTTTAGCTGGCCTCACTGCCGACGCTGCGCTTTAGCTGGCTTCACTGCCGACGCTGCGCTTTAGCTGGCTTCACTGCCGACGCTGCGCTTTAGCTGGCCTCACTGCAGCCGCTGCGCTTTAGCTGCCCTCACTGCAGCCGCTGCGCTTTAGCTGGCCTCACTGCAGCCGCTGCGCTTTAGCTGGCCTCACTGCAGCCGCTGCGCTTTAGCTGGCCTCACTGCAGCCGCAGCGCTTTAGCTGGCCTCACTGCAGCCGCAGCGCTTTAGCTGGCCTCACTGCAGCCGCAGCGCTTTAGCTGGCCTCACGGCAGCCGCAGCGCTTTAGCTGGCCTCACTGCAGCCGCAGCGCTTTAGCTGGCCTCACTGCAGACGCTGCGCTTTAGCTGGCCTCACTGCAGACGCTGCGCTTTAGCTGGCCTCACTGCCGACGCTGCGCTTTAGCTGGCCTCACTGCTGACGCTGCGCTTTAGCTGGCCTCACTGCCGACGCTGCGCTTTAGCTGGCCTCACTGCCGACGCTGCGCTTTAGCTGGCTTCACTGCCGACGCTGCGCTTTAGCTGGCTTCACTGCCGACGCTGCGCTTTAGCTGGCCTCACTGCAGCCGCTGCGCTTTAGCTGCCCTCACTGCAGCCGCTGCGCTTTAGCTGGCCTCACTGCAGCCGCTGCGCTTTAGCTGGCCTCACTGCAGCCGCTGCGCTTTAGCTGGCCTCACTGCAGCCGCTGCGCTTTAGCTGGCCTCACTGCAGCCGCTGCGCTTTAGCTGGCCTCACTGCAGCCGCAGCGCTTTAGCTGGCCTCACTGCAGCCGCAGCGCTTTAGCTGGCCTCACTGCAGCCGCAGCGCTTTAGCTGGCCTCACTGCAGCCGCAGCGCTTTAGCTGGCCTCACTGCAGCCGCAGCGCTTTAGCTGGCCTCACTGCAGCCGCAGCGCTTTAGCTGGCCTCACTGCAGACGCTGCGCTTTAGCTGGCCTCACTGCAGACGCTGCGCTTTAGCTGGCCTCACTGCAGACGCTGCGCTTTAGCTGGCCTCACTGCAGACGCTGCGCTTTAGCTGGCCTCACTGCAGACGCTGCGCTTTAGCTGGCCTCACTGCCGACGCTGCGCTTTAGCTGGCCTCACTGCCGACGCTGCGCTTTAGCTGGCTTCACTGCCGACGCTGCGCTTTAGCTGGCTTCACTGCCGACGCTGCGCTTTAGCTGGCCTCACTGCAGACGCTGCGCTTTAGCTGCCCTCACTGCAGCCGCTGCGCTTTAGCTGCCCTCACTGCAGCCGCTGCGCTTTAGCTGGCCTCACTGCAGCCGCTGCGCTTTAGCTGGCCTCACTGCAGCCGCTGCGCTTTAGCTGGCCTCACTGCAGCCGCAGCGCTTTAGCTGGCCTCACTGCAGCCGCAGCGCTTTAGCTGGCCTCACTGCAGCCGCAGCGCTTTAGCTGGCCTCACTGCAGCCGCAGCGCTTTAGCTGGCCTCACTGCAGCCGCTGCGCTTTAGCTGGCCTCACTGCAGCCGCTGCGCTTTAGCTGGCCTCACTGCAGCCGCTGCGCTTTAGCTGGCCTCACTGCAGCCGCAGCGCTTTAGCTGGCCTCACTGCAGCCGCTGCGCTTTAGCTGGCCTCACTGCAGCCGCTGCGCTTTAGCTGGCCTCACTGCAGCCGCTGCGCTTTAGCTGGCCTCACTGCAGACGCTGCGCTTTGGCTGCCCTCACTGCAGACGCTGCGCTTTAGCTGCCCTCACTGCAGGCGCTGCCCTTTAGCTGCCCTCACTGCAGGCGCTGCCCTTTAGCTGCCCTCACTGCAGGCGCTGCCCTTTAGCTGCCCTCACTGCAGGCGCTGCCCTTTAGCTGCCCTCACTGCAGACGCTGCTCTTTAGCTGTCCTCACTGCAGACGCTGCACTTTAGCTGGCTTCACTGCCGACGCTGCACTTTAGCTGCCCTCACTGTAGACGCTGCACTTTAGCTGTCCTCACTGCAGACGCTGCACTTTAGCTGTCCTCACTGCCGACGCTGCACTTTAGCTGCTGGCTTCACTGCAGACCCTGCACTTTAGCTGGCCTCACTGCAGACGCTGCACTTCAGCTGTCCTCACTGCAGACGCTGCACTTCAGCTGTCCTCACTGCAGACGCTGCGCTTTAGCTGTCCTCACTGCAGACGCTGCGCTTTAGCTGTCCTCACTGCAGACGCTGCACTTTAGCTGTCCTCACTGCAGACGCTGCACTTTAGCTGTCCTCACTGCAGACGCTGCGCTTTAGCTGTCCTCACTGCAGACGCTGCGCTTTAGCTGTCCTCACTGCAGACGCTGCGCTTTAGCTGTCCTCACTGCAGACGCTGCGCTTTAGCTGTCCTCACTGCAGACGCTGCACTTTAGCTGTCCTTAGCTGTCCTCACTGCAGACGCTACACTTTAGCTGTCCTCACTGCAGACGCTACACTTTAGCTGGCTTCACTGCCGACACTGCACTTTAGCTGGCTTCACTGCCGACACTGCACTTTAGCTGGCTTCACTGCCGACACTGCACTTTCGCTGGCCTCACTGCAGACGCTGCGCTTTAGCTGGCCTCACTGCAGCCGCTGCGCTTTAGCTGGCCTCACTGCAGCCGCAGCGCTTTAGCTGGCCTCACTGCAGCCGCAGCGCTTTAGCTGGCCTCACTGCAGCCGCAGCGCTTTAGCTGGCCTCACTGCAGCCGCTGCGCTTTAGCTGGCCTCACTGCAGCCGCTGCGCTTTAGCTGGCCTCACTGCAGCCGCTGCGCTTTAGCTGGCCTCACTGCAGCCGCTGCGCTTTAGCTGGCCTCACTGCAGCCGCTGCGCTTTAGCTGGCCTCACTGCAGCCGCTGCGCTTTGGCTGCCCTCACTGCAGCCGCTGCGCTTTGGCTGCCCTCACTGCAGACGCTGCGCTTTGGCTGCCCTCACTGCAGCCGCTGCGCTTTGGCTGCCCTCACTGCAGACGCTGCGCTTTGGCTGCCCTCACTGCAGACGCTGCGCTTTGGCTGCCCTCACTGCAGACGCTGCGCTTTGGCTGCCCTCACTGCAGACGCTGCGCTTTAGCTGCCCTCACTGCAGACGCTGCCCTTTAGCTGCCCTCACTGCAGGCGCTGCCCTTTAGCTGCCCTCACTGCAGGCGCTGCCCTTTAGCTGCCCTCACTGCAGGCGCTGCCCTTTAGCTGCCCTCACTGCAGACGCTGCTCTTTAGCTGTCCTCACTGCAGACGCTGCACTTTAGCTGGCTTCACTGCCGACGCTGCACTTTAGCTGCCCTCACTGTAGACGCTGCACTTTAGCTGTCCTCACTGCAGACGCTGCACTTTAGCTGTCCTCACTGCCGACGCTGCACTTTAGCTGCTGGCTTCACTGCAGACCCTGCACTTTAGCTGGCCTCACTGCAGACGCTGCACTTCAGCTGTCCTCACTGCAGACGCTGCACTTCAGCTGTCCTCACTGCAGACGCTGCGCTTTAGCTGTCCTCACTGCAGACGCTGCGCTTTAGCTGTCCTCACTGCAGACGCTGCGCTTTAGCTGTCCTCACTGCAGACGCTGCGCTTTAGCTGTCCTCACTGCAGACGCTGCACTTTAGCTGTCCTCACTGCAGACGCTGCACTTTAGCTGTCCTTAGCTGTCCTCACTGCAGACGCTACACTTTAGCTGTCCTCACTGCAGACGCTACACTTTAGCTGGCTTCACTGCCGACACTGCACTTTAGCTGGCTTCACTGCCGACACTGCACTTTCGCTGGCCTCACTGCAGACACTGCACTTTAGCTGGCCTCACTGCAGACACTGCACTTTAGCTGGCCTCACTGCAGACACTGCACTTTAGCTGGCCTCACTGCAGACACTGCACTTTAGCTGGCCTCACTGCAGACACTGCACTGCAGCTTATTTCTGTGGCTGTACTGATGTTATGAGCTTGATTCTGGTGCTGTATATATATTTTGTGAGCTTGGTTCTGGTGCTGTATATATGTACTGAGGTTGGTTTGTGGTATATCTATGTTATGAGTTTGATTCTAGTGCTGTATATATATTGTGAGCTTGGTTCTGGGGCTGTAGTTATGTCACCCACAGACCTCCCACAAATGCAAATGAATGAGTAACAAAACAAGGATAAAACCAAAATATG
This sequence comes from Eleutherodactylus coqui, assembly GCF_035609145.1. NCBI lineage: Eukaryota > Metazoa > Chordata > Amphibia > Anura > Eleutherodactylidae > Eleutherodactylus > Eleutherodactylus coqui. The sequence continues at coordinate 223,279,923 of NC_089839.1, forward strand.
GGAAACATTGTCCCTATATATAACCTAACACAGGGAAGGGGCCCTGCCTGAATGCAGGGCGATTGCCTCAATAAGGACGCCCCTGACAATGTGCCTCGGCCCTTAAAGGGGTTGTCCCGCGCCGAAACGGTTTTTTGTTTTTTTTCAATAGCCCCCCGTTCGGCGCGAGACAAACCCGATGCAGGCATAAAAAAAAAAAAAACGTCCAGTACTTACCCGAATCCCCACGCTCCGGCGACTTCTGACTTACCTTGTGAAGATGGCCGCCGGGATCTTCACCCTCGGTGGACCGCAGGTCTTCTGTGCGGTCCATTGCCGATTCCAGCCTCCTGATTGGCTGGAATCGGCACGTGACGGGGCGGAGCTACGAGGAGCCGCTCTCCGGCACGAGCGGCCCCATTCAGAAAAGAAGAAGACCGGACTGTGCAAGCGCGTCTAATCGGGTGATTAGACGCTGAAAATTAGACGGCACCATGGAGACGAGGACGCTAGCAACGGAACAGGTAAGTGAATAACTTCTGTATGGCTCATAATTAATGCACAATGTACATTACAAAGTGCATTAACATGGCCATACAGAAGTGTATACCCCCACTTTGTTTCGCGGGACAACCCCTTTAATTGACTCTAAATGGGAAAGGGAAATAGCACAAGAAAAATCAAAACTAGAAATGAAAACAAGCACAGAACTTAGCTTGAGATGCAGCAGATATAAGAATGAACCAGGACCAGAGACTGAAAATCCACCGCAGTTGAGCTCAGTATCAGCCCAGGTAAAATAGCCCTAGTAATTACCCACAGGTGTGACTAAGCACTTCACACCTAATACCACACCCACTGAGCCAGAAGATGTAGAAACTTCTCAAAAACCAGCCCTAGACTTCTCAGCAAGGCAGCATTTCCAGAACTGCCGCAACAGTACCTCCCCTTTTAGAAGGGGCCCCAGGACCCTTAGGACCAGGTCGATTCAGATTTAGTCCGTGAAAAATTTTCACAAGCCGAACCACATGGACATCTGCCGAACCAAAACCACACCAATGTACTAGATACAGTAGTGATCTCCTAACTAGACGAGAGTCCACTATGCAACTTATCTCAAAATGAATATCCCCATCAACCACCGGGGCTGGTGGAGATGAACCATTTCCTGAATCAACAAACTTCTTTAACAGAGACTTATAAAACACATTAGTTATTCTCATCAAACTTGGAATCTCCAAATGAAAAGACGCAGGATACATTTTTTCCATAATTTTGAAAAGGCCAATAAAACATGGACCTAACTTAAAAGACTGTTTGTGCAGTGGCCCAGAGTTAATAGGGCCTCTCCATAATGTTATATGTCTGTCTCGTGCCATTGTCTTGTCAGTGTCTTATTTTTGGAGTGCATTTAATTTATGTGGATTGGATGATTGCAGGACTGAGAGGGTTAATGTCTGGTATGTTCTGTCCTGTCTAGAAAATGTATCGTATTCAGTGTATCCTTTTTTTGGTCATGTGAGGATGTTATAAGTATGTGTTTGCAAGAATGCAGGAGAAGAGAAGTCGGTCAGTCAGAGAGGAAGAGTGAGGTCTGATAGTGAGTGAGCCACACAGACACCAGACATCGGTCTGTGTGTGGAGAGAATGGAGGAGGCTAAGCAACTTCCTTGTACTCGGCCTGGGCCCATTCTACCCGGGAGACCTTGGTGCTGCTACTGAGCGCTGGGAAAATATCAAGCCGCTGAACAGCGCTAAGAGGACAACGAGAGTGAGTGTGGACTGGTAGAGAGAGAGAGTTGCCAAGAGCGGGATTACACAGATAACTTGGACTGTCAATTATCCGAATACCCCGAGAATCCTCCCTGTTACACCACTCTGACTTGTCATATCTGTGCCAAGACTGTTTGTTTGGACTGGAGTTTAAAGGGTTACAGTATACGGACATGTTCAGAAAGTTGCCCTGTGTGTGGACTACTTTATTTCATCTGGAAGATCTGCTGCAGAGGACGAAATGGTGACATCACGAGTGACAACTGGAGTTAAGGTAACCCCCGCTTACTACCCCTGTGATCTTCCCCAGCAGTATTGTTGTAAGGTCTTACTGCAACTGGATTGGAGCCCAGGTGTAGTAACCAAGCCAGACTGGAGAGTAGTCAGGAGGAAGCCGGGTCATTAGCAGGTGGTCGCAGTTGCAGTACAGAGGATGAGGCAGGAGGTGTAATCAAGTGGAAGCTGGGTTGCTAGTAGGTGGTCACGGTTGCAGTACAGAGGATAAGGCAGGAAGCATAATCAAGTGGAAGCCGGGGAATTAGCAGGTGGTCACAGTTGTAGTAGCAGAGGAGCAGGCGACAATGGAGCTTGATTACAGGCTGGGAACTCAATAATCAGGAGTGGCAGGGCTGGGCTTATATAGGGAATGCAATCAGGAACAGGAGCGGGGTCAGGACCAGGAGACAGGAACTAGATATCTGGGGAATACCGAACAAGGCTAGACTTTCAGCAAGGGAACTGTCCAAGCCCTGAATAGCCTAGCGGAGAGAGCTGCCGACTGGAATGCAAGAGGTCATGTGTTTGAGCCCTGACAATAGCCTCCCTCTTTAAGAATGGTCTCTGGACACCCCAGTTGCCAGTTTCCCTGGGTATCTCCTCTGAAAGTTTCGGAGCATCTACATTTTTCTCTGGCTCCCAGCTGAAAAAAGCACAAGGACAAAGATCTTGCAATGTACTTGTTCCCTGGGATAGTACCGCCCCAACCCCAACTTCTGAGGCATCTACCTCCACCATGAACAGTCTGGTTGCACTAGAAACGGGGCCGTCGTAAAACATTTCTTCAAGGCATGAAAAGATTGTAATGTCCTTGGTGATCATTTAAAATTGTCATATCAGTCAATGGTTTGACCACCACCGAAGATCCTCTGATAAAACTTCTGATAATAATTTGCGAACCACAGAAACCTCTGAAGGCCTTTACATTCTCTGGTAACACCCAGTCCTGCACTGCCCAGACCTTCTCCGGATCCATCTTGAAACCCCTGAGTAGTAATGTGTCCCAGAAATGTGATCTCTTGAATGGAAAAAAAATACAATTTCCTTTTTCGCCAACAATTATCACGCAAAGCTTGGAGGACCTGGCGAACATGAGAAACGTCTGAATCAAAATCTGATGAAAAGATAAGAGTATCGTTGGGATATACCAGAACAAAGCAACCAATTAATTCATAGAGGACCTCATTAATAAAGGATTGGAAAACCGCAAGAGCTCAGTATCAGGGTAAAATAGCCCTAGTAATTACCCACAGGTGCAACTAAGCGTGTCACACCTAATACCACACTCACTGAGCCAGAAGACGTAGAAACCTCTCCAAAACCAGCACCAGACTTCTCAGCAATTCCAGAACCGCCGCAACACAGAGTCTTCCAAGGGGAACCTGGTGTCCACAACATCCGCCCAGCTCACAAACGGTCTCTCAGCCACTGTCTTGCCTCCCGCTATAGGTAATCGGTACTTCTTCCCGTCCCTTGGTTGGTCTCATCACCGCATCAGAGCCCACATCCATTGCCAACTAAACTGAATTTCTTGCAGTCTATGTGGTGCTTCGTTTCTCCCTGGGTACTGCGGTGGCACAATCAGTGGAGCTCAGTCCATCGTCTCCGTCTCACTAACTGCTAGGCCTTAGGTGTGGCTCACATCTTTGGCGCATTATGCCAGCCACAGGTTACCCTTCCCAGCACCCAGGGGGCACAGTATTAGAACAAGCATTGCTAAGGAAACAGTATTTAAAGATACAGTGCAAGCAATATAAGCAACATGTCTGAGGGCCGTGCGACACCTTCTTACACTGGGGCTGTATTCATGTACTGAGCTTGGTTCTCGGACTGTACAGATTATCTTCCCGATGTTACACCCCAGGACCCCCGTTTAATGACGCTCAGATACAGAAATTTGATTTCAATGGAGACAGAAACTCAAACTATTTCATTTAGCAGAATCTAACGGTAAGCCATCCTTGGTGCCCCTAACAACCAATCACAGCGCCACTCTCATCTCTCAAGCTGCTGAGGTAAAATAAACGCTACATTGTGATTGGTTGCTATGGGCAACAAGGACTGTCTTACTGCTAGATGGTTATGCTAAATGAGACCCAAAAAGTATTATTCTGCCGTAGTCGTCGCTATGGGGATATGAGACAAAATGGCTGCCAACAAAGACCGGAGAGCGTTTTGTGTCTGGAGTCTCTTATTATTGTGTAACATCATTTTGGAACAAAGTGTGGTGAAGCTCCGCCCAGCGGGCGCACGATTCGTAATTGGTACTTCAGTTTTCAAGAAAAGGTTTGCATCCGTGAGCGAATATCATCCATCCATCCATCCACCAGTAAGCGGTAATTGTTACCGGCCCTGAAACTGGATGACAAGGCGCTGCGACGTTTTGTCTGCAGTGTTTAGTGATGAAGCCGCCTTCCATCTCTCGGGCAGCAAGCGTAATGTCAGAATGTGGGTTAGGGGAAACCCACCAGTCTACGTGGAGCGTCCATTTTTTTTATGGATACTGGAAAACATCCTCTGTTGTTATTGACTTCCAGAAATTTGTAGCTGGTTAGCAACCCAGAACCATACAGCATTCAGAAAAGGCCATGTCCAGAAAGCCGTATAGTGCCATATAGTGCTCCCAAGCCTCATTGCATTGTGCATGGTGTGTATAGCGCCTCCTGTCACAGCGATGACTAAAGGTTTCTGCAAGAGCAGGAGAGCGATACTGCCCTCTGCTGGCTGCATTCAGTAAAGCCAGTGATACTATATGAATAGTCTATTAAGGCACGCGGGCTTGCTTACCCCACTAAGTGGGACCGCAGGCGCCAATAAATGCAAAGGACTCCCATTGAACACTATTGGGGGTTTACAATGCTCCAACTGCCCTGCAAGCATTTAGGGTACAATTTTGTGCTGGGGCTCTCCAACCCTCTATGGAAGTTATCGGAGACCCTCAATACGGGAAGGTTTTATAGTATTAGCACTTGGTAATGGCACCTTACTGGATCCGTAGTGACTATGGCCGCCTGATGGGATGCGGTACGATCATCTCATCTCCATCCATCAGTTCTTCTGCACAGAATGCAACAACCGCTCATCACATGCTTCCCCACTCCCATATTGTTGAGTCAGTGAAGAAACGGCGCTCAATATATCGATGAAGAGATTGCGAGTCGCAGTACAGAGAAGAACTAAACTGATTAATATCTATTATATATAAAGCAGACAGGAAACCGGAGAGATCTGCGAATGGCGAGGGGAGGGCGATATAAATATTAGGAAAGAGGAATTGATTGTGTGAAGGAGAAACAAGAAAATGCAGCTCAAGTGAATTATGGAGCGATAATTGGTTGTGGTGGAACGAGGCGCGAGATGCGACCTCATCCCCCTCAAGGAACAGAGACTTGGAACCTTGTGGGAACTGGCCGTAAAATGAGGGCTCAGTTGGTGCACCTCAGAGGAAGCAACAGGCAATAGTGGGCACAAGTGTAACAGGGTCCTGGAGGAGCTGAAGCCAAGGCGGGCAATATGTCGTAACATACCGCCATCTTGTCTAGGGGGAATTCTGCAAATTGTTTCCTTTTGGGTTTTGACCACATAAATTGCAGTCATACAGAAGTGTCCCTGCTGAATATATACATATGTGTGTCGTTCGGGTGGTGCTGGTGCGACTAGGGATGGGAAGGCCTGGGAAAAAAACTGTTTTTTCCTAAGTAATTTTTTTCCAGAAAAATTGAAAAGAAAAAGTATGTAGAATTCTTTCTTTTCCAATGATAAATAATGATGATGAATATCTGTTTAGACGTATCCGACCTTCGGTCACTCCATGGATCAATCTTCTCCACGCATTTCTGTCTTTCACGGCTTCTTTTAGTTCCGCGATTGACATATTCGTGGTGGCCTTGATTGTATCTAGCCATCTTGTCCTGATGTTCTCTTCCCACTGACCTTGACAAGCATCAGTCCTGTTTCCAGTGAGTTCGCGCACATCATGTGGCCAAAAAAGAGAGCCACTGTTTGGTGATTTTGCCCCCTAGTGTTATTTTTGGTTACACGCGATCTAACACTAACTTGTGCGTTGTCATTGTGGAAGTGAGAGAAAAATGGCTCAAGGCCCGACGACTCCAAAAAATGGTATGTATGACTACTGTGAGCACTTATTCACACCTCAGACACCAGGAGCCACACCTGCGGCCTGGTCCTCTCCCTATAGTTTCCTTACTGGCCGTGCTGGCATGGCAACTTAAATACTCACTGTAGCCATCCAGCATGTCTTGCCCCAGCAATTACCGAAGAAGAGGTTATTCCTCGAAACGCGTTTGTATGCTGGTTTTACTCCTCATATAACAAAATCTTTATATCTCATCACCACCATTTCTTATAGTCGTTGCGCCTTGAGACATTCTTCTCTAACTTGCACTGTGTACTTCTTGACTTGTCTTGTACAGGTACACATCTGTCTGGTAGCACCTATCGTGCCACTATTCACAATGCCCTATATACATCCACCCATGGAGTAGCTCCACCATTTTACTTTCACCCTTGTTCAATGTTACGGCGGTCCAAGGTATCCGTAGCATTCTCCTCCAGCACCATAGTTCAAGCGCATCAATTCTTCTTCTGTCCATTTTCCGGAGCGTCCAACGTTCGCAGCCATACGTCGTTATGGGAAAAACGATTGGATTGACCAGTCTGGTTTTTGCTGCAATGCCAATATCCTTGCTTTTCCAGATCATTTCCATTCCTTGCATTGTAATCCTACCCAGTGTAATCCGTCTCTTGATCTCGGGTCCAGATTGCCTGTTGCCATTGATTTTGGATCCAATGAAGATGAAATCTTGGGCCGACTTCTTCGTTGTTGATGTTTATGCTCACTATACTGTTGCCTACCGTGGTCATGACCTTCGTTTTCTTGCTGTTGAGGTACAGTCCCGTGCGTTCGCTTTCTTTTTGCCCTCCTTGGATAAGGTATTCCAGGTCCCTTTCACTTTCCGCAAGCAGGGTGGTGTCATCTGCATATCGAAGGTTGTTGACATTTCTGCCACCGATTTTGACTCCGACTTCTAATTCATCCTCATTGCATCGCCTCATCATCGTTTCTGCGTACAGATTGAGAAGGACTGGTGATAGAATGCAGCCTTGCCGTACGTCTTTCTCGATTCCGAACCAATCCGTGTTTCCATAAGCTGTCCTGATTGTTGTTTCTTGGTTGTTGTAGAGCGACCTTATAAGCTGCTCAATATGCTGATAAATAGTATAGTAATCAAACTATATAACATAAACTAGTTATTAGTATTATTTATAGTACCACTTATAATATAACATCGTGAATGACATCATCACATGTAACTCACTAAAGGACCTCTGATGACGTCACCATCGTGTGATCAGGGGCGGAGCATGTAACTCACTCACTCAGTCACTCACAGACAAGTAGTCGTTAGTAATTTGATGAAAAAGGCTTTGGAAAAAAAACGGGTAAAAAAAACATTTTTTCCCCCCAATTTTTCCGTTTTCTTTCCAGGCCTTCCCATCTCTAGATGCGACACAGGTTCAGGATGGCGCTGCGATGACAGACGGAAGCAGCTCTTTTTTTTTTTATTACAAAAATATAACTTTATCGAAAATTTGCATAATAAATGTAATTGCGCTATATAGGAGGGTTCGGTTATTTTTAATGTTACATAATAAATTGCCTTAAACTCTTTCTTAAAGCGACAGTAATTTTAAACTGGGCTAACATGAGTGTATGGTAAAATACTGTGTATAAAATGCAGCAGTTTATCGGCGCGTGGAGCTGTGTATCACCGCGATTGTGATCACGTATGCCTACGCATGACCGCGTATCTTACGCACGCTGTCTTGCACTGGCTTCCTGGTTTTTCCTTTTTTTTTCTTTCCTTGTATTATTTCCTAGTAACATGCATATAATACACCATGCCTATGCAATGTAATTGCGTATGTACAGCGCTTTCATACGCACCCATAGAGTACAACAGAGCTCTATCGCGAGTAATATGCGGTTAAATAGAACGCGCTGCGTTATTTTTTACGCCATGAATATATGCAAATGTAAATGGATCAATGAAAATCAATGTACTTTCGTTGAGTCCATTCACCGCGTATATTACGTGTGTAATGCGCAATGAAATTACGCTGGTGTGACCCCGGCCTTAATGTCTACACATTTTCATTACCCAGCGTCTCTTGCCAACATCTAGTTTCTCATTAGTTCCTCCTGGCAGCAGTAAGGCACATGGCGTTCATCACTTCTTCACATAACGATCAGCGGTTTTTGTCACTTCTCATTACCGTGGCGTAACTGCTACATACATCATCCTCCTGGCTATACCCCGACCTCAAATACCCAGGGGGAGCGGCGTTCTTAACTGAGCGCATCAAACTTAATCCCTGGAGGTCTTCACACATCAATGCAGGGGGTTTAACTCCCGCGTCACATTACTCTATGGTTTACCATTACACTTTTTGTGTTCTATGTGTCACATATACATTTCACATCTGCAGAGCACTTTGCATAACCGCATAACATCACAGAGAACACTTTAACCCTCGCAAGGCCTCGCGTCACTTACTGGCGCCATGTTAACTCTTTACACTAACACAGTCCATTACCCCTCCCCTTGGTAAATGTTCATTCACACATGCGAACACTTGTTCGACCGAGCGAATATTCACTCGCTGGAGCAAAGCCCCGCCCCGTCTCGCAAAACTACCGATGGCCATATTGGGACAATATGATGAATTATCACTGCGCCATCAGCCAGTGCAGGAGGTGGCGTGTGCTGCAGTGCATTAGAGAAGGGCCACCAGCGCAGCACTGATGAAGTGGCGGCTGCCATCGCTATAGAGGGCGGTTATCATGCTGTACCCATGCTGGGGAGCAGCAGCAGAGACTGTTAAAGTGGCGGAGACTGCAGAATCACAGGTGACGGTAATGCCTCAGGACTGAGAGAGACAAAGATGGTGAGGTACTGCTGGAGACAAGTGTGGAGGGGCTGGAAAGATCTGTGCCCGTGACTGGGATTTAAAGGGGTTTTCCAGGCAGCGCTGGTTGTCAGTGTGTAGTGGCCGGCGCTCATAATTGCAAGCTGTGGTCCCACAGAAATCAATGTGAGCTGCACCTGCAATGACAAGCTCCAGCAACTACATAGGGGTCGGAGAATCGGCTTCCAATCCAACCCCAATGTAGTCCGGCACTGACAACCAGCGCTGCTTGGAAAACCCTTTTAGTGCTATGCTGCAAGTTATGACCACGGGCCGGAGTGAAGGGGATTCTGGAGGAGCCTATGGCATGGAGCCATTTAACCCTTTGCAATCCAATTTTGGATTCAGAGTTTCCTAGGGGGTTTTCTCTTTCTGCCGTCAATGCTTAACAGATGCATAATAGTAGTGTGATGATGACGAGGATCTTGTATAAGGTGCAGAACCGTGCCCCTACGGTGCCATAGGCCGAAGTACTGCTGCGGATCAGAGAGGACTGACGATGGAAAGTTATGCTGATGAGTAATAGTGAAAAGACGGCACTCCCACGCAGCAAGCGCCGAGTCACAAGTTAAAGAAATGTTCAATAAATCCTAATGAGGGACAAAACTAAAAAACTTGGAAGTAAAGTTGAAGGAGTTTTCCCACTACCTACAATTGTTTCACAGCCACTCTGTACTTCCTGATTGCTGCTGGCCAGAACATGTGACTGCTGCAGCCAATCACTGACCACATCAATGCCCTTCTATAGCCAGTGATTGGCTGAAGTAATCACATGTCCTGGTCAGCAGCAACCAGGAAGGACATAGGGGCTGTGGAGCAACTAAGGCCTCATGTCCACGGGGAAAATCAGATCCGCTGCAGATTCTCCATGGAGAATCTGCAGCGGGTCCCTCCTGCCCCGCGGACATGAGCGCCGAAAATAAGAATTTAAAAGTATTTACCATCCGGCGCGGGCGGAGAAGATCAGCTGTTCCTCACGGCCGGATCTTCATTTTCGGCCGGCGGATGAATTCCTGACGCCGGCGGCACGTCGCCGACGTGCCGCGCGCATGCGCCGGGCACATCCGCCGAGCCGAAGCAAGGAAGATGCGGCCGTGAGGAACAGCTGACCTTCCCCGCCCGCGCCGGATGGTAAATACTTTAAATTCCTATTTTAGGTCTCCCGCGGATCCGGACGGCTTCCATAGGCTTCAATAGAAGCCCGCGGGAGCCGTCCCCGCGGGAGACCCGCACGAAAATGGAGCATGGTCCGGATTTTTCCATGCTCCATTTTTTTTTAAATCCCTTTTATTGACGATCCGCGGGTATTTATCTACCCGCGGGTGGTCAATGCATCCCTATGGGATGCGGATCTGCATGCGGGAGATCCGCTGCGGATCTTAAATCATATTTTGCCCGTGGACATGAGCCCTAAGGAGTAGGAAAACCCCTTTAAGTTTTTTTTTTAGAGACATGATGGCTGACTGCAGCATTCAAGGGTATACCAAGAATTAATTCCTGGACTCCCTGGAACCCTGTTCTCTGGATCAGCAGCAATTCGTCGTAGCGTAAATTCCACGAGGTGATGAAATCGTTCTGCAGGAATATCAGCCCCTGCGGACAGGAAGCTTCTTGTAGTTGCCACTGATTTGATGGGGGTGCTGACATGCTATTGTACGAAGGGGTCATCAATTAATTGCACCAAATTCGGACCTCCCATCAGCATGGTGTAACAGAAATATGAAACCATCCCTTGATATTTTTCCGCTGCTCAGTGATCCCATTTTTGCGCTCTTTTGCCCGCTGGAATCTCTTAGACACAATGGGAATATAAGTGGTCATTTGCTGTTATATTCCATCTGTATAAAATTGTGTGTTTAGACACATAAGGACGGCTGCACACTAACATATTTTATTGCAGACTCCGCAGTCGGCGTCTGCACCGCAGATCTGCAGCAAATACCGTTTGCTACATCTTAGGGAAAACCGCTGCTTCCTTGCAGTTTTCGTGAGCGGAGGAAAAATTGCAGTATGTTCCATTTTTGTGCAGGCTCTGCACAGACAGCTTCCATTAAACTCAATGAAAGCCGTATGACCTGCGGCCCTTCCGCAGTGACATTGCAGAAAGGTCACAGGTACCCGCGTCATCATCTAACAACTGCGCGGGAAAAGGAGGGACTTAAAAAAAAACCTGTACTGGGCATGTTCGATAGACCATGCGCTGTACAGGAAAAGAAAGAAGCAGGTACGCGCAGACAGCGGCTGGGCATGCGGTAGGATTCCACTGCTGGATCCCACATCCGGAATCCGACCCATTTGTGTGCAGCCGGCCTTAGTTGGAGCACCAGTGCTTTTATTTTGCTGCTCCTGACTGTGCAGCCCCTGATGGCATCAACGATTCCTGACATCCTCCTCTGACCCCTATCAGTGATGTGTTGTTTCCGTCCACAGGATCCCCTCTGGCTGGTTGTTTTTCCTCGAACACACCATTCTCTGTATACTCTCCATACCGTTACATGAGAAAACCCCACATAATTGCCAGGGAAATCCTGGCCCCGGCTATTCTACCGTAGCACCGATGACCAAGCCTCGTTAGGAGTCGCTCAGATCGCTGGATTTCCCCATCTAATGTAGATCCACACTGAAACTGATCCACAGAAAACTTGTCACGTGATTTTATACCACACTCCGGGGTCACGGGGGTAATTTCCATACAGGGAAGCGCCAATCGTGAGAGGGCCGGGGGCTCTAAGAAAGAGGTGGTGGGTCTTTAATAAAGGACCATTCAGTGTATATCGGTCATGAAATGAATATTTATGCAAAACAGAATCTCGCCTTATATCTGTATTCTGCTATAACTCCATGAATCTGAGTTACGTGGATGCATCTTATCCAGTTGAAGCAATAATTATAAGACGACACATCCTCATATAGCGCAATTCTGCCTCCTCCTGCAGCCAGCACAGGCCTGATATAATGTGAAAACCAACATCTGGGCGAGCGCATGTCTCATTAACTCCACGCCTCATATATTAAAATGTGGGCTTTCTCCAGGAATGTCACCAGCCGCCTTGCTGTACTGTAAGTGTGTGGCAGATGAAGACCAAACTTGTCATAGCTGTACCCGCCCCGTAGGGGGCAGCGACACAGACTGATAATAGTGTCAGCTATTACCTTAGTGTGTCACATACCGGCATACAGCCCCTTCAGCGAATTGTCACCTTAAGGCATGAGGACCTGAGTCGTGAGATTCAGCATCAAAACATGATACCGCCACCGAATACTGGCGACACAGCAGGGACCCCCGAAATGGGGACAAATGAGTCATCATCAGTCGTTTCACAAAACCAACTCCCCCGCAATAAGCTCCCATCCTCGCACTGCCACCAACCCAATTAGAAAGTGCTCAATTAGAACAGGGGATTCCTTCCTCCAATGTTCGGCGTTAACCCCATCTACGCTGCTGCCTACACACAAATGCGTCATGAGAACGGAGCGAAGAGGTCGATAAGTGACTCATTGGATTTATGGAACATTTTCAGGATTTGTTCCTCTGGTTGTTGCGGCTTTTCTGCTTTGTTGTGTCAGAATAATGAAGAGCCGACTGTTCACTGCGGCTTATGAACATGCTGCAGACCACCTGGCGTCTTGGTGGTCAGCCAAGGGCACAACGAAGAGCAAACACTTCCACATTTCTCTCTTAGAATATGCTTAGAGTGCTGCCATGTAAAATACACTCATTGCGACAACCAATCCCTCCCCTAAAAAGAGTGTATGTGTGTGTGTTAGTATATATATATATATATATATATATATATATATATATACACACACACATATATTAATACATAAACACATTCATTGTCAGTAACATCCCTCCCCTAGAAAGAGTATATCAAGCAGGGATACAAGATGTGATATGGGCTGGCATGGAGGCTCTAGTACCCTGTTGTACCACCTCTAGCTTGGATACAAGATGTGATATGAGCAAGCATAGGGGCTCTAGTACCAAGTTGTACTGCCTCTAGCTTGGATACAAGATGTAATACGGGTGGGCCTGGAAGCTCTTGTATCCTGTTGTACCGCCCCTAGCTTGGATATACGATATGACACGGGGGACATGGAGGTTCTAGTACCCTGTTGGACCGCCTTTAGCTTGGATACAAGATGTGATACGGGAGGGCATAAAGGCTCTGGTACCCTGTTGTACCACCTCCAGCTTGGATACAAGATGTGATATGGGAGGGCATAAAGGCTCTGGCACCCTGTTGTACCGCCTCTAGTTTGGATACAAGATGTGATATGGTCAGGCATGGAGGCATACAGGTTCTGTATGGTATCCTGACGCATATTGGTCCACATTTACTGAAAATGAGCCTCTAGATCCTTTATAGTGCAAACTTGTAGGCTATTAAACTTGGTGTCCCAGATGGTCCCATTCATGTTCTATTGGTGTTAAATCAGGCAACCAGGCAGCCACGGAAGTGTGACAATGTTGTGGGGATATTCCTCTGACCCCCTTGTGTGTGCGGCCGAGCAATATCCTGCTGCATTGTACAGACATGTCCAGTGGTCAACAATCTTTACACAAGCGGAAGAAGAGGTCACTACACACAAGGAGCCTCCGAGAGCCTCTTATAGGCCAAGGGGGGAACCACTTTTAGGGCTTCAGGTGACAAGACCGTTCATCTAATCACACCATAACTCTCGTCACTTGTATATCTATACAGAATATAGGGAGGCATCCTATGTGGACCAGTGTGACCACAATAGTTGTATCTTCCGACTCTTTGGTCGGAAAGCCATGCTCTGGCTGGCACTTTAAGGTGCACATTCATTGTCATAGGGGCATCGGCACGGGTATCTGGGGGGGGGGGGGGGCAAAAGGATTGGCACTTTAAGGGCTGTGGTTTAAAATATATGCTGGGTCAGTGAATGGGTCTGAGAGATGCTGGAGGGCAACATAAATCTGCCTGGGCACTGCTTATCACTTCAGAAACAATAGCATTAGACATGTTAAAACCGATTTATCTAATCTATCTGGCAGCCACTGTCGGCCCTTATTATCTTATTGTGCCCTTGCTCTATGCATTATTCCTGTACTGTGATATCATTAATTGTTTTTTCCTTTACTGTGATGTCACTGTATTCAATTTCCTTGAAGTCTAGCATCACTATATACAGTATGACTATACTATGACATCACTGTTTATTATGATTTCTGGTATTATTATTCCACTACTGTGTCATCACTGTGTGCTTAATCTCTGCACTATGACATCACTGCATTTATTATTCTATACAGTGACATCACTTTGTGCACTATCCTTGAACTCTGATATGACTATGTGAAGTATGCTTATGTTGTGACATCACTGTATGCATGATCCCTGAATTGTGACATCACAGCATTTATCATTTCTATGCGGTGGCATGACTATGAGCATGATAGCACTACTGTGACATCAGAGTGTTTATTAAATCTATGTAGTGATATCACGTTGTGCATTATCTTTGTTATCGTGACATTACTGTGCACATTATTTTCCTTCTGTGACATCACTGTGTGTATGATCCTTGCACTATGGTATCAGAGTATGCATGATCACCATACTGTGACATCATGGTAGTTGTTATTTCTATGCAAAGATGTCACTACACATTATTCTACTGCTATGACAGCAGTATGCACATAACTACATGGCTATGACATCACTGAGCCTTGTGTGGTGCAGAGTCCTACGAGCTTGCTCATGACCTGAAGGTTACAGGTTCAGTCCCTGCGTAGTTCAGGTAGCCGTCTCAAGGTTGACTCAGCCTTCCATCCTTCCGAGGTCAGTAAAATGAGTACCCACCTTGGTGGGGGGTAATAGATAAATTACTTGAAAGCTCTGTGGAATAAGTTGGCGCTATACAAGTATTTTTAAAAGATATATTTTTTTAAATTTACTGTGCACATTATTGAACTGATATGACATCACTGTGCTCATTATTCCACTACTATGACATCAGTTTGCATAATACTATACTGATATGACATCACTGTGCCCATTATTACACCACTATGACATCACTGTGCTGTACAGGTGGTGTGTATGGTCCCCCGTGGTTACATGTTACACCCCTGCTTCTGGTTACGGCTTTTGGCTGGCAGAAGCCCCTTGGCTCTGTAAGCACATGGTGTGTTTCTCTCATGATCTCTGTGCCATGTTCTTGCTGGCACAGTGTGGTGATGGCTCTCATTGTGCCCGCGTTCCTCTCTCGCCCCCATACTGTGCGCTTTCTGATGAGTTCTAGATGAGGAATCTCAGTAAAAGCCACTCGCTCTGGGGTATCTGGCAGCCATCCCCGAACGCTCGTTTGATTACACTTTATTGATGTTTGCATGAGAATTTTTAAGATTCAAAGTATCCAAGTAGTCTCCTGGAATATCGAGCGCCGATAGCTGCAGATAATGAACCAGCAATCATTAGGGGAGCTTTAAAAATGTCACTCAGAGCGGAGGAATACATCACTTCACAGAACGTACGTACGTCAGGAAACGCAGCGCCAGGATGTGTGCCGGGATCCAGAAAGACATACACAACACACACAACACAAAATTATTTTCCCAGCATGATGTCTTTCCACATTGAAAATCTCTTGGAGTTTTTTTATTCAGAGCTCCCATGCAAAGCTATATGTCTCCATGGAAACCAACTACACTAACAATAGCAGGAAATAGAGGGTCTAAAGTAACTCACAACTGCAGGATTAGACAACATGCTGGGCTTGGTAGTTGGTTTGCATGGAGACACGTAGACCTACATAAAAGCTGTATACACAAACCGGTAGCAGCTGTTATAATTAAAATCTTACACATGTGTTCACATCTTCTACCCCCCCCCCCCCCCCCAATGGTCATGTGAAAATGGGAAAATCCCTGCCAAAAATTTTATGTAGATTTTGAATTTATATCTCATGTAAGTATGCTCTTTGTCAAAAAAACATTCCCTCCCCTAGAAGAAGCTGCTGTTCTGCTGAAAAATATGGAAATGATGAGAGTCATGGTGTGATTAGATGAACGGTCTTGTCACCTGAGACCCTAAAAGTGGTTCCCCCCTTGGCCTATAAAAGGCTCTCAGAGGCTCCTTGTGTGTAGTGACCTCTTCTTCCACTTGTGTAGAGCTTGTTGATGACTAAACACAAAAGTGTCACAGGATTGCCTTCACACCATTGCCACACTTTCGTTGCCCGCCCAGTTACCAGATTTATGGCCAATAGAGCATGTATGGAACCATCTGGGACACCAACTTCAACAGCCTATGAGTTTACACATTCTAGAGGCTCAGTTACAGCAATGGAGTTATGTGCTGCAAGATACCATACGGAACCTGTATGCCTCCATGCCCACTCGTATCACATCTTGTATCCAAGGTAGAGGTGGTCCAACAGGGTACTAGAGCCTCCATGCCCACCCATATCACATCCTGTATTCAAGCTAGAGGCGGTACAACAGGGTACTAGAGCCCCCATGCCCGACTATATCACATCCTGTATCCAAGCTAGAGGCAGTACAACAGGGTACTAAAGCCTCCATGCCCACCTGTATCACATCTTGTATCCAAGCTAGAGGCGGTACAACAGGGTACTAGAGCCTCCATACCCCACGTATCACATCTTGTATCCAAGCTAGAGGCGGTACAACTAGAGCCTCCATACCCCACGTATCACATCTTGTATCCAAGCTAGAGGCGGTACAACAGGGTACTGGAGCCTCCATGCAGCCTGTTTTTTTAAATGTAGATTTTGAATTTATGTCTCATGAAAATAGACTCTGTAAAAAAAACAATCCGCCTCCAGAAGAAGTAGCTGTTCTGTTGCAAAACTTGGCATGCAGTTACATCTCAGGCAGATATGATTAGATTTGTGGCGTGATTAGATAAACAGTCTTGCCACCTGACGTCCTGTAATTGTTTCCCCCTTGGCCTATAAAAGGCTCTCAGAGGCTCCTTGTGTGCAGTGGACTTCTTCTTCGGCTTGTGTAGAGCTCGTTGACCACTAGACGCCTCTACGACGCAGAGAAGAGATTTCTCCAAGAGTTTGATAGGGGATGCATTATTTGGATGTGAGAAGCTGGATAGTCGCATTGACGAATTGCCCGCCACATGGGCTGTCCTGACCAGACTGTAATCAGGTGTTGGGACCAGTGGATGCGTGAGGGTACGGTAACAAGGGACTGGGCTCAGGATGCCCTTGACAGACCACCGATAGAGGGGATCGTCAGATCATCTGACAAGCAGGAGCAACTGTAACTGTTTTGTTGTCCGCCATCTAGAGATAGGTGGCGCCATCATTATGTCAGTTCAGTGGAGCGCTACATGCATATTCTTGTGTTCCAAATCAGGGTTATATACGAGATGCTTGGAGAATCACAGGTCACACAATATTTGTGTAAATCGCGAATGATTCCCTTTATTTGCTAACAAGCCAATATTTATAGTCCTTTTAGACAAATACGTTAAAAATAAGGCTAGATGACACCTGACGTACATATATGCAAAACATTTATTGGTTACTAATACTTAGCACATGCAGTGACATTCCTCTCTGGGCAAAACTCTTCTCTAGTCACGTATGCTTGCTAAGTTTTTCTGCGATCGTTAATTGATAATTAATAAGCTAAGGCTTACATATTTAAATACATGTATAGAAGATCAAATGAAGAACTCTTTATCATCTGTTTTTCTAAAATTTCTAAAACAAAGTCCATCTTTAATCAGCTGTCTTCCCCTGAACACACACTTATGTGAGCGAAGATCAATCGCAGCTATCTTCTTCAGGCATTGTAAGTTTCTCATTGTCCTGTTCATATGCCAAACTATCTAAAAAACGTGTCAAGTAAGCTACAGAATGGACTGGGGAACAAGATGGTGTTCAACCACTATGGTTTCTCTCACAAATCCCCTTATGTGATTATTTACTCATTTCACATTGTCCCATGGTGAGCATGATCTCCATTCTCATCCCTGGAACTTGGGCTAAACACTAAGGAACATGTTGCCTTACCTAGCTATAGGAACGTGGACATTCTGAAGAATTATCCATATTTCACCCGTTTACATCCATGTAGGGTGATCCCATCTCATCCCATCCCTAAGAGCTCTATTCTAACCCTAGGTCTGAGAGTAGGAGGCTCATATGTTCTGAATATACACTACCGTTCAAAAGTTTGGGGTCACCCAAACAATTTTGTGTTTTCCATGAAAAGTCACACTTATTCACCACCATGCGTTGTGAAATGAATAGAAAATAGAGTCAAGACATTGACAAGGTTAGAAATAATGATTTGTATTTGAAATAACATTGTTTTTACATCAAACTTTGCTTTCGTCAAAGAATCCTCCTTTTGCAGCAATTACAGCATTGCACACCTTTGACATTCTAGCTGTTAATTTGTTGAGGTAAGCTTGAGAAATTGCACCCCACGCTTCTAGAAGCATCTCCCACAAGTTGGATTGGTTGGATGGGCACTTCTGGCGTACCATACGGTCAAGCTGCTCCCACAACAGCTCAATGGGGTTCAGATCTGGTGACTGCGCTGGCCACTCCATTACCGATAGAATACCAGCTGCCTGCTTCTGCTGTAAATAGTTCTTGCACAATTTGGAGGTGTGTTTAGGGTCATTGTCCTGTTGTAGGATGAAATTGGTTCCAATCAAGCGCTGTCCACTGGGTATGGCATGGCGTTGCAAAATGGAGTGATAGCCTTCCTTATTCAGAATCCCTCTTACCCTGTACAAATCTCCCACCTTACCAGCACCAAAGCAACCCCAGACCATCACATTACCTCCACCATGCTTAACAGATGGCGTCAGGCATTCTTCCAGCATCTTTTCATTTGTTCTGCGTCTCACAAACGTTCTTCTTTGTGATCCAAACACCTCAAACTTGGATTCATCCGTCCACAACACTTTTTTCCAGTCTTCCTCTGTCCAATGTCTGTGTTCTTTTGCCCATCTTAATCTTTTTCTTTTATTGGCCAGTCTCAGATATGGCTTTTTCTTTGCCACTCTGCCCTGAAGCCCAAAATCCCGCAGCCGCCTCTTCACTGTAGATGTTGACACTGGTGTTTTGCGGATACTATTTAATGAAGATGCCAGTTGGGTACCTGTGAGGCGTCTGTTTCTCAAACTAGAGACTCTAATGTGCTTATCTTCTTGCTTAGTTGTGCAATGCGGCCTCCCACTTCTTTTTCTACTCTGGTTGGAGCCTGTTTGTGCTGTCCTCTGAAGGGAGTAGTACACACCGTTGTAGGAAATCTTCAATTTCTTAGCAATTTCTCGCATGGAATAGCCTTCATTTCTAAGAACAAGAATAGACTGTCGAGTTTCAGATGAAAGTTCTCTTTTTCTGGCCATTTTGACCCCACAAATGTGATGCTCCAGAAACTCAATCTGCTCACAGGAAGGTCAGTTTTGTAGCTTCTGTAACGAGCTAGACTGTTTTCAGATGTGTGAACATGATTGCACAAGGGTTTTCTAATCATCAATTAGCCTTCTGAGCCAATGAGCAAACACATTGTACCATTAGAACACTGGAGTGATAGTTGCTGGAAATGGGCCTCTATACACCTTTGTAGATATTGCACAAAAAACCAGACATTTGCAGCTAGAATAGTCATTTACCACATTAGCAATATATAGAGTGCATTTGTTTAAAGTTAGGACTAGTTTAAAGTTATCTTCATTGAAAAGTACAGTGTTTTTCCTTCAAAAATAAGGACATTTCAATGTGACCCCAAACTTTTGAACGGTAGTGTAGGTACAGATATGGCATGAGGAAACATGATGCAACAATCTAGTTGTAACCAGGTCTGATTTCCCTTAACATGAGTTGCGATCCCATGTGTGTTCGTGGACACATGAACCAATAATTACATGAACTCACTGGATTAGGTGTGAATTGAATGCAACAGCAAAGACGTATACAGCTTACCACTACACCACAAAATATAGCTTAGAGTCGATGAGGCCAAAATGCACTAAACCAGGAACCAAAGAGTCAATCAAACCATCCCTGATCCTTATCTTGCCTGAGGATCTGTACTACCTTTTTGCTCTAAAATTGTAGTCATGTGTTTGATGTATGAGAATACCAAAGCTTGACAATGTACAAAAACATACTGGCATATGCCACTCTTGGGTAGCTGTAAGGTAACCTAGTATTATTGTGTGTTGGTCAATAACTACAATCAATTAAGGTTGAATTGCATTAGTTTGATTAAGCAGTCCCCAATACCGCGAAAACCTGAACATCTAGATAAACTCGTGAAAGCTGCAGACTATCCCTCATTGGTGGTATGAATTGGCAAATAAACCATGAGGTAAAAACCCTGTTAGTTAAGCCGATAGACATTATATGAGGCTTATCATTTGGCCTTCGTCAATTATCCGCAGCTCTCTTGAAGAGTGTGTTCAGGGCCTACCGTTTATGACAGTCTTTAAACCTTAAAGGGGTTGTCCGGCCAGAAACATTACATCTTATTACTTCTGTTTGTCCATTTCCATGCACTTTGTAATATACATTGTGCATGGAAAATGATGCAAACAGAAGTTATTGACTTACCTTTAGGGGTGCCCCCCGTGTTGCTCCTCCGTCGTCCATGGTTACGACAAGTCTTCTGTTCTTCCTGTTGGGCCGGCTCCAGGTCTTGACGGGACGTCGGGGACGCGCTTCTGGCTTCCTGCTTGTTCTCTCTACTGCGCATGTGCAGTAGAGCTTCAGCGGCTGGGAAGCTCTAGTCAGCCTGCAGGGGACGCGCTGCTGCTGGATCTTCTTGATAAGGTAAGAACCTGAAGGGGGGGGAATGGGGGGATGGGGGGGTGCTGGTGGGGGCCGGGCTGTCAGATGCTGCGGGGGGTGGGGTGTTAGTAGTGCCGGCACCGGGCTGTCAGATGCCGGGGGTGCTAGTAGTGCAGCTTTATAAGGGGAAGAAAAGGAATAAAAAGGCGAGGAAAATATCGTTTTTTATGGGTAAAGCTGTAGTGTGTGATGCTTCTCCTCTACAGGGCATTCATGGGGTAAAGAAAATCAGTTTCGGCGGCGGACAACCCCTTTAAGCTTCTTACCTCAGCATCAAATTGATTTGTCAGTCCCAATGCAGAAGCACAGTTTTAGGGTGACTACCCACTACAGTTCTTTTTCACAGCGAAATTTGCAGCATTTTTTTTCTCCAGGGGCCTATGGGACTTGTTAATCTTAAAATCGCATCGCGCAAAATCACGATTTCGCGGTAAATTGCGATTTTACCGCGATGTGTTTTTAACATTAGA
Organism: Eleutherodactylus coqui; assembly: GCF_035609145.1. NCBI lineage: Eukaryota > Metazoa > Chordata > Amphibia > Anura > Eleutherodactylidae > Eleutherodactylus > Eleutherodactylus coqui. Next base: position 223,301,234 of record NC_089839.1, read on the forward strand.
AAGCCCCATAGACATTTGGGAAAAAAATGCAGCAGTTTCGCAAACGCTAGTGGGTAGGGTGACTACCCACGAGTGTATTTTTGTGCGTACATAGGTGTGCACCTATGTACGCGCAAAAACGCATGTATGCAGGTCCATGCATTGCCTTTGATGGAGCCGCCGGATATTTAAAGCCCTTCCCTGTGACAGCTGTGGTAGGGAATTTTTTATTCCCCGCAGGGATGAAGAATTCCTCTGCTGCATCTGTCACACATGCGGCAGATGTGTCCCCGCAGGGATGAAGAACACAGCAGTGGCGGACAGGTAAGTATTTTTATTTTATTTTATTTTTACACCAAAATTTTTGTTTTTCTGGGAAGAGCTTATATGTAAAGCTCTTCCCTGAAAAACAATTCAGGGGTGCCAGCAGACCAGTGTCTTCAATAGAGCTGCCGGCAGCAGCCACGGCTCCATTGAAGACAATGCATGCATTCCCTATGGTGCACGCATGTCCTATATTTACAGGCACACACCTGTAAAACACGGACATGTGACCACACCATAGGGAATGCATTGGTTCTAATAGCAGCGTGTTTTTGAGCGCGCGTATGCACGCACAAAAACACGCTTGTGTGAAGCCACCCTAAGTGTCTGGTAGATTAAAAAAAGTTATTCTTCCTTGTCACAGGTTTTTCGGTACTAAGTTTTGTCACTGCAATGGAGCGTTACAGGTATATTTTTTGTGTTTCCAATCGGGGATAAATACGAACTACCCAGAGAATCACAGTTCACACAGCATTTGTGTAAATTCGAATGATTCTTTTTATTTGTTAACAAGCCAAGGTATTTATAGACCTTTTGGACAAATACATTGAAAATGAGGCTAGAGGGCACCTGATATATACATATGCATTGTAGAAAAATAGGAGGAAAAAAAAGGTGGAGCGACCTCAGTGAAGAAGTTAAAAATGAAAGCTAAGAACTTGATTATAAGGATATGATTAAAAAAGCCTTTTAGCTTTTTATGCTTTTATACACATGCATAACTTGTTACAATTCTCTATTATTGGTTACCAATACTTAGCACATGCATTGACAGTCAGTCTCTGGGCAAAACTCTTCTCTGTTCACGTACTGCTTGCTAACTTTTTCTGGGAACAGTAATTGGTAATCTATAAACATTCCTGGGCTTAGTTAAGGCTCAAAGGAGATGTCCCGCGCCGAAACGGGTTTTTTTTTTTTTAAACCCCCCCCCCGTTCGGCGCGAGACAACCCCGATGCAGGGGTTAAAAAAACCACCCGCACAGCGCTTACCTGAATCCCGGCGGTCCGGCGTCTTCATACTCACCTGCTGAAGATGGCCGCCGGGATCCTCTGTCTTCATGGACCGCAGGGCTTCTGTGCGGTCCATTGCCGATTCCAGCCTCCTGATTGGCTGGAATCGGCACGTGACGGGGCGGAGCTACACGGAGCTACACGGAGTCCCATAGAGAAGAGGAGAAGACCCGGACTGCGCAAGCGCGGCTAATTTGGCCATCGGAGGGCGAAAATTAGTCGGCTCCATGGGAACGAGGACGCCAGCAACGGAGCAGGTAAGTATAAAACTTTTTATAACTTCTGTATGGCTCATAATTAATGCACAATGTACATTACAAAGTGCATTATTATGGCCATGCAGAAGTGTATAGACCCACTTGCTGCCTCGGGACATCTCCTTTAATAGTTAAACACATGTACAGATATTCACTGTGCTGGATAAATGTAATTATGTTTTACAGTCCGAGTTGTTATGTATGTGGCCATACCAATCATGTGCAGATTTTTTGGTTCTTTTGATTTTTTTCAATATCTAAAGCCTTGTGTAAGGGCAGACTCTCATTCGCATAATTTAATAGCGTATTAGACACGCGATGTATGCACATGTAATACGCTTTGAATGGAGTCAATGAACGTACATTGATTTTCATTAATCCATTCACACTTGCATACAGACATTGCATATAATACTCGCATTAAAAAAAAGAGCGCAGAATTTCCTATATGAGATAGAGCCCAAGTGATCTGTGTGGGTGCGTAATAAATGCTGTACATATGCATTTCAATTGCATATGTGTTACATTTATACACAACGTTGCTAAACGACAGAGAGAGAAATTTAAAAAAAAGAAACAAGGAAGACTGTGCATGACAGGCTGTGTGAGATATACTGTCGTGTGCTGTCCAAAATCGCTGCCATACGCCAAGATAGGCCAGCTTACACAATGGTAAAATGCTGCATTATATATGTAGCGTTTTACAACACATTCATGTGAGTCTAGCCTAAGAAAAGTTTTTTACAATTTTTTCTTTAAAAATGTTTAGATACCGCAGTCATCAATGACAGCAGCACCTGTGGGGTTAAAAGGTGTAGACGAGTGATGTATGAGCAAGTACTCATCATTTCACTCCTTTTATGGGGAAAAAACCAAATGTGACAATCAGAGAGAAAATATGCTCTCTGATTGATGAGGGTGATAACATGAAGAAAGGTCCATGTCAACCCTCCCCTGTGACAGGGAGATATACAGAAGAATCACATATCTTCCCTGCTGCCGCTGGTATCCCCCCCCCCCTCCTCTGTACACACTGACTGAAACCTAACAGCTACCAGTGCAGTACTCCTGACCCCACTTTATACAGCTGAAGCTCCAGTTGTATCAGTGCTATCAACATGCTTTTAGAGTCACTTAAAAGCCAATCTTAGCTTTAAAATAACATCAAAAGCATGTTGGTAGCCCTGATGGAAGCGGAGCTTCAGCCGTATAAAGTAGAAGGAGCTCTGTTCATCCAAGACTGTAATGTCCTCTTCCTGCAGAAGGAACAGAGCTGATCACGGCTGTTAACCCTTTCAAGGCCACTATCAACCAGGTCTTTCCAAGGCCCCCTGTAGCATCTGCAGTGGCTGCCTCTGTGCCACGCACATCCTTGGCAAAAGAGGTGGAGATATAGGGGGCATTAAGGGGCCCAGAGGATGGCAGCAGTGTTATGAATGGTATGTGATAGTGGGAGAGGCCCTGGTACAATAGGAGGTTAACCACAGGGAGTTACCAGGGTGTGCTGAGGGTTGTAGTCTCACAAGAGACTGCTGTTCCAGATTAAATCAGTTCATTACATCTGGGATTTGTGTGATCTGAAATCTCTGCGCCAATTTCATTTCCAGTCTCCAGAGAGAAGAAGGTTTTGCGGAAAATGCTTCACCAAGATTTACTGTTGAGAATGAAAAGATTCTCTGTGTATGAAATATATTAAATTGCCTTCTCCACAGAGGAGATTGCCGCGACGCTGACGCCATTCTACCCGGGGGGCCAATATTTATAGACGACATCTAAAATTAAAACTACATGGTTTCTCATCATTTCCCGGTAATACAAAAAAATCGAATTGAAGCGACGAATAATTTGCGCAGTTCATTCACTGGTTTGTTTTCATTCACAGTCAGTAGATCGGAAATTTTATCTACGATAATGGCGGGCAGATGCGGGATCGATCCGCGAATTAAGCTGCTGAGCACTAAGCATACGTCCACAGTGGATTCTAGCGAGATTCTGTGGGCGAATTCGTAGCAAAATCCGTGTGTATTAGAACAGATGTGCCAGAAGCCTTTCTCCGGACTGAGGCAAAGTGTGAAATGGCATCCCCCCCCCCACCACCACCACCTACTCATTTTACAGGCATTAAAAGCGCCAATACACAAAATACCCCACACATATTTGAACCATTGAGACTTGTTTGAAGTGATAGTAAGTAATGGTCGCCCCAATAGTAATAATGACACAGTTAGTGGCCCCAGTAGTAATACTGACCCTGTCAAAAGCCCCAGTAGTAAGTGACTCCATTAGTGGTCTAAGTAATTGTCCCAGTAGTCATAGTGACCCTATTACTGTTTGCAGTATTAATATTGACCACAGTAGTAATTATGGCCCCTGTAGAGGCCCCAGTACTAATAGTGTCCCCCATAGCAGCCATAGTATTTTAGTGTCTCTCATAATGGCTTCAATAGTAATAGTGACCCCCATAGTGGCCTAAATAGCAATAGTGACCCCTTCCTCATACTGGACTTCCAGCTGCTTTGTCCGCAGCTCAAGTCTTTTGGCAGCTGCACTGTCATCAGTCTGCAATCCCTGACTCCTTCACTTAGTGTTTGCATGCAACCAGAGCTGCAGAGTATAATCCTTGTGACCTATCCTGTTCACAGCTGGCAATTACTTTTTACCGGCCAGTAATATGGGTGGTAAAAATTAAATGAAAACCAAATGGATGGCAACCCACCACCCCTGTGAGTTTTTGCAGACTGCCACCTGAGGCAGCAGGCTCAGGTTGCCTCATGGAAGGGACGCTCCTGTATTAAAAGCAGATTTGCCATGGATTTGTAGTGACTCAGAGTAGGGTCCCTCCATCCCTTGTAAGTCTGTTTGCCTTTAAAGGGGTTGTCCCGCGCCGAAACGTGTTTTTTTTTTTTTTCAACAGCCCCCCCCGTTCGGCGCCAGACAAACCCGATGCAGGGACTTTAAAAAAAAAACCGCACAGCGCTTACCTGAATCCCTGCGCTCCGGTGACTTCTTACTTACCCGGTGAAGATGGCCGCTGGGATCTTCTCCTTTGGTGGACCGCAGGGCTTCTGTGCGGTCCATTGCCGATTCCAGCCTCCTGATTGGCTGGAATCGGCACGTGACGGGGCGGAGCTACACGGAGCAGCTCTCCTGCATGAGCGGCCCCATTGAGAAAAGAAGAAGACCGGACTGCGCAAGCGCGTCTAATCTGGAGATTAGACGCCGAAAATTAGACGGCACCATGGAGACGAGGACGCTAGCAACGGAACAGGTAAGTGAATAACTTCTGTATGGCTCATAATTAATGCACGATGTACATTACAAAGTGCATTAATATGGCCATACAGAAGTGTATAGACCCACTTGCTGCCGCGGGACAACCCCTTTCAGTAAGTTTGTTTGTCCCTCTATCCTATGAGCTTGTGGTGATTGGTAGTTTGGAAGAAAGTGGAGGAGTTGTGAGTGAGAAAGTTGAAGAAGTGTGTTGTATGTGGTCGGAGAAGGAGGTGTGAGCAGGAGAGATGGGCTGATGCTCCTGCCGGGGCAGGCCGTGGTTATGTCTCTGCTGCTAGAAGGCTTGTCTCCTGCAGGGACAAAAGCACAGAAAATGCTGCTTAAGAGTTGGTATGGGAATGCAAGTGCCGCACGCGCCCCCCACTGAACTACATCTAGGGGGAAAGTACAGAAGCTTGTTACAGCCCAAAGCTAAAGTAGGAGTGATTTGAAAGACCGCCTAACACCAGAAAGTGTCCTTCAGATAACAGCAACTGAGGAGGTGTGTGTTTTGGGAAAAAGAACTTTCTGTTGTCAAGTGTGTTCAGAGCTACAAATCTGTTCAGAAGCCTGTATCTTCATGTTGAGAAGTATCAGTAATTTGGAAAATTAAAGTTGGATCATGAGTAAAAGGAAACCGTGTGTCCCCGGTTTTGAGGAGCACTTTGTGTTTGTGGACTCATTTATTCATCGCAAGTAACTTATCACTTATCTGTGGACACTGGCGTCACGACAATAATTCAGGACTGATCTGTGCTGATCAAGTCTGCTAAAATCTTATCTCCGTTTGAAGTGACTGAGCTGGGCCATACTTCAGTCCATGGGAAAGGAGATGGTGGCACCACCATGAACCGCTGCCATTTTGTACTCCGCTGTCTCCTTGGCTGAGGACCTGGTTCCCAGTTACTGCAGATTCATGTCGATTTCCCCTTTTCATTTGAAGGGGTGATATCCATGGTGAAAATGTGCACTGAGGGCAATTTCTACAGCAGATTTTTTTTTACATTGTGTGGTTGATATTTCTTAAAATCTTGTCCACTTGACTTGTACTGTAATACACTGTACAGTAAACTGATCCACCGAAAACTTGTCATGTGATTTTATGCTGCACTTCAGGGTCACGAAGATAATTTCCATGCAGGGAAGCACCAATTGTAAGAAGGCCAGGGGCTCTAATAAGTGAGCAGGAGGATCTAATAAAAGGGGCCGGGGGCCTCTAATAAAGGGTCTGGGGACTGTAATAAAGAGTTGGGGCTCTAATAAGTGGGATGGGGGATCTAATAAAGGGGCCATTCAGTGTACAAGTACTCATCTGGGAGACCTAAACATATAAGTGCCCTTGTAATAGAGTCATTCTTAGCGCCTGTATGAAAGTCACATGTGGTAGCGTCATTACATTGCTCATATAACTGTATCAGTCGCAGCGCTAATGCAGTAGAGCCAATCATAGCATACATACGTAACAGTGCCAGTCATGGTGGCCTTATAGCAATGCCACAATCACGCTGGGCTTAACCCTACAGTTGGATAGCTGATGGTTTTATAAAGGTATAGCCTGTATAATTGCTCTTTGTACCCAGATATGGGGGGCACATATTTCCATTCTCTCCATTATAAATGATTGCTGCGGTCGTTGGCATCTGTTGTGTTTCCTCTAAATGTCGCCGTCTCCGATTCTATTGATCAATCAATCTATCAACAATTACAGAAGCCGCGTACATCATCAATCACAGACGACGAGGACATATGGGTCATGGCAGCTCTGATTTATGTCATGTCAGATGCCACGAGAATAAGCGGCGCCCCATAATACGAAGGCGACTTTATTAATATAAATGTTATTACATATTTAAAGAGACACGCTAAAACAAGCAACACTCGCCATGATATTGCCTACTGCAGATGGCAAAGGCGGAAAAAAGAAAAGCCTACATGTGTATCGGGGAGCAGCCATTTTTTTCTCCTTCTCCCCCACGATTTGAAAAGGATAGATTCTTGAAAGGGGAGGGGTTTAGGCTGCTTGATTTCTATTGGGAGGCAGCTTGTTGCAGAAATCTCTCTCGACTTAGAATATACATATATTTTTTTTATTGTTTTATTTCAACACATAACCTTGGAGATGAAGTTACCATAGAAGCTTCTGTTAATAGATAAGCAATACGCGGTTATTCAGAAAGGTTAAATAACCTAACTGGCTGTAACTAGGAGACTACTTAACTGTAACGGTAACAATCTGTTATACCTCACAGAGATCAGCAACACACTTCACCTGTACAACATGTGGTAGTACCACCCAAATTTCAACTTAGCAACAGCGGTCACCCACACACAGTTCAAAAGTAACACAGGAGTTGTCCAAACACGTCCACAACTGGTGGATAAATACGTGTTTCTCTGGTGTCGGCTCAAGCCCACGTATTTTAACTGGCAGGCCCGCTTTTAAGTCACTACTTGTGTGCATATGTCGGGCCTTTTCCAGAGGGTCTACCTCACTTACATATCACCAGCATGTTCGGTACAGTAATGTAGGTGATGCATCTTTGGACATCTATTGGGGGTACCCCGATTTGCAGAGCTGCAGGACGATGTGACTCCTTAGTAGCAGTCTCTCTAGCTTTAGGCCCTGCAGCATCGTCCTCTCAGTGACGTCGGTTCTGGCTCTCTAACAGGCACACATTCTCCAGGACATGTCCTCCATGGCTCCCCAAGTTGACTCCTTTGGCACATCTCTCTCCCAGCAATGCAGTCTCTCTTAAGACTCAGCACCACTGGGATTGTTCTCCAACTTGTAGTTCTCTATTATCTCAAGTCCTCCAGATCTCCCACCTGACCTCTGCAGTCAATGTAAAGTCACAAACTACACTCCATAGAGAAATACACAAACTGCAGTAATGTAGGACGGCCTATAGACGTCGCCCTTATACCATCCAGGTTGCATAACTATATGAACCATGGAAAAACATGGAGGGAGCTTGCCTTTAGGGTTGCTGAGGGTTGTGAGCGATTAACCAGCTAACAACAACAAGGAACCATAACAGAGGTGATTACAGCAGAAACTCAAACCTGGGCTCCCTCCTTAGACTTGCAAAGTTCAGAGACTTGTGGGTCATATTGCTAGCATGAGACAACTGGAAGCCATCATTACAGCCCTATGGAGTTGTCCTGGGACTTTCCACAGACACTGATCATCACATCAATAAGTATTGATCCTCAGCTTCCCATTTCTGCTCCCTTTGCTCTATAGCATTACTTGTGTCAGCCTTCACTGTAGTTCTTGCATTCTATTCATGAATAGGGTGGGGATAGCATTAGGCTGCTCCCACAGATGAAGGTGACCTTTCTATGTGGGGCTCCTGGGTGCAGTTCTTATCCCAATAAATATGTTTCTGGTTTCCTGTCTATAAATGGCGCTCTGTCCGGTGGATTGCACTCAATGACATCACACGAATTATGTAAGCAGCTGAAATTCTGCACGGGGACCACCCAGTACCTAACAGGGCAACCACTCAGGTAAGACGCGTGATGGAGGCAAGCAGCTAAAATCAGTTACCGCCCCTGCAGCAGCAAGGAGGAGTATGGAGGCAGGAAACATGCAACAGGCAATATACTACATACATCTGCTTCTATCATAAGGCTCCTCCCTCTAAGGCCTTATTTGGACAGGCATATTCTCTACCTGTAGGAAGGCCGAGTCTGCTGGGTGCAGCACTAATGATTGTGTTAGAATTAGGCTAAGTGCACACTTGCATAAAAAAGTCCATGTGACATTCGCAAAAAAGGATGTCTATATATATATATATATATATATATATATATATATATATATATAATGATGAAAGCCCTCACTCACTCACTGACTGACTCGCCACTAATTCTCCAACTTCCCGATGTCATAGAAACATGAAATTTGGCACAAGCATAAATTATGTTCAAAATAGGAACAGTAAAGGGGTCCCAACTCCATTATTCAATTCTATGCGCAAAAGAATTAGCGTCCAAATTTTACGTACGGAATCTAATTCACTTCCCGATGTCATAAAAACTTGAAATTTGGCACGAGCATTGATTATGTCATAAATAGGAAAAGCTAATTGGTCTCAACTTGATTATTGAATTCTAAGTGCAAGAGAATTAGTGTCCAAATTTTACGTACGGAATCTAATTCTCCAACTTCCCAATGTCGTAGAAACATGAAATTTGGCACGAGCATTGATTATGTCATAAATAGGAAAAGTTAATGGGTCCCAACTTGATTATTCAATTCTAAGCGCAAAAGTATTAGCGTCCAAATTCTAAGAACGTAATTTAATCTAATTTCCTCGGTATCTCTAAAGTAACCACGACTTCATAAGATTTTCCGTGTGAACTCAAGATAAACACCAGTACCAAATTAACTCGGGCGAAGCCTGGTATATCAGCTAGCTTTTTCATATGTGTGCAGCTCTGTGTGGTCTCCATATTCAGTCTGTAAAACAAGCCCGATTATTTTTTTTTCTGTATCTTTAAAAAAAAAATTTTTTAAAAGTACAGCACACGGACGGCACACAGATGACAAAATTACAAAAGTAGGTGGTCCAGATGAGGAAAAAAATCCAACAAACTGTATTCAATCACTGGTAAAATCCAACACATCTGGCCTGCAGACCTCAGGTTTGGCGCTCCAGGGCCAAATGCGCCAATAGGATACCAAAGTTACGCTGCTCTCACATCTGCGGTTGGGGTTCCACTTTTCTGTTCCGTGAAGCGGGTAAGGGGAGTCTCCTTCCTGAATGGCTCTGTCTTAGGACGGAACCGAACAGCGCCGAATGAACTCCATTGACTATAATGGGGTCCGTTCGCGTCTGTCTTTTAGGCGGAAGAAAAAGTGCTGCAGACCAAATATTGTAACAATGTTAATAAACATGTAATAATTCTCGTTTCACATTCGGACAATTAGTTGTTCCAGCACAAAACAAAATCCTGCGAGCCTCCCGGGAATACGGATTATGTTGCCGCCTCACAAGAGTTTATTTACCCTTTCTATACCAAAGAATGAAGACGCGTTTGTGTTTTGTGCCTATAAGATGGCGTGCTGCTCCGATGATTGGGGGATATGTAAGAGAGATGTTCTGATATTCCCGTTTTAAAGAGCCTGTCGCCTACTGTCATCCCTATGAGCTAAGCTTGTGGGCTGAAAGAAGGGACCCGCTGAGTCCGGAGATATAAACTTTAGGCCGGAATTACATGGATGAATTTGTGTGCATATTTGCACATGAAATTTTTGTGCGTGCAATACACAGAAAATAGAACCTACTGGTTTCAATGGGTTAGGTCACAAGCGCGTATCTTGTGTGCGCAATTGCGTTGTGCACGTAAAAAAACACAGCATGCTCTGTTTTCCTGTGCACTTGTGCGGGAAAGGAACACATTGGGCACTCATTAAAGAATTTGGCCATTTCATTGGCTGGGAGCATCGATGCGTATTTTTTTGCGTGCGCAATTGACTTGTGTGTGTAAAAAGTACAGTTAAAACGCAGCTACGCATGCAAATACACAACTTTCATTCTGACAAAAGGCAAAGTAGTCCGCCCGTTCTAATTTTATAATGGAAGGAATACTTAACAGCACCACTCAATGCATTTAGCAGCGACTTCTAGCACTGACACCGGGGAAAATGGCGAGGAGGGTATTAGGGTGCCTTAACATGGGCGTTTGCGTTTTTGGGCGGGCAAAAAACGCAGTGATAGGGCAAATGTGTCTCTGCTTTGGAAAGAGCGTTGTTGTGCCTTTTTTCACCCAAATCGAACAAATGATGGCTTCATATGAAAACATAGGTGCATAAAAAAGCAAAAAAAAGCCGAAAGATAGAATATGCCGCGATTTTTTTGCTATTGCAGCATCGCAGCAGAGAATACATCGCAGATGTAAATGAAACCACTGAAAGCCGTTAGTAAAAAAGCAGATTTATGAAACCAACTCTCGCACAGAGCAAAAACGCAGCGTTTTAGCGTCCATGTGGAGGCACCCTAAGGCTGGGTTCACACGGGACCAATTTCCAGCGGAATGCTCAGGGGTTGGCCGCACCAAAAATCCGCGAGAATTCCGCTGGAAAACTGCAGCTGCTCTTTGTGGGATCCGTGGCTCATACTGTCTGTTACAGCAGCTGCTCTTTCTGGGATCCGTGGCTCATACAGTCTATTATAGCAGTTGCGCTCTGTAGGATCCGTGGCTCATACAGTCTATTATAGCAGTTGCGCTCTGTAGGATCCGTGGCTCTTATTGTTTGTTATAGCAGCTGCTCTTTGTAGGATCCGTGGCTCTTTTTGTCTGTTAGAGCAGCTGTGCTCTGTAGGATCCGTGGCTCGTACAGTCTGTTACAGCAGCTTCTCTTTGTAGGATCCGTGGCTCATACGGTCTCTGTCTATATCTACTCTGTATGTCCCCTATGTTTTTGGGAAAATCCCCACCGTCAGAGGGTGCACGTTTTGCTCTGATAAGCTCTCCCCCAGGTGTAGATTTTATGGTGTGATTAGATGGAATTTACTAAAAGGGTTTCCTATAATAGTAGATGAAACCTTCCCAGTAATGATATCCCCTCTTAACATAGGGGTTCCCATTGATCCACTTGGTTTTTAAAAAAAAATTTTGCACCCCGTGTTCATGTAAGATCTCTAAGGTTTGAAATGCGTTGGGCCTGGAATGTTGAACCCGGGGTCTGTAGGCCAGATGGGTTGGATTTTACCACCTACTTTTGTACTTCCACCACTAGAAGTGGCATTTTCCAGAGAATGAGGACTATGAGATCAAGGGAAACATATGTCCCATGATATAGGCGAGAAGGTCATTCTCTACTCTGCATATAGATGGCATCCGTGTGCTGTCCGTTTTTTTCTCTCCCCATTGACTTGAATAGGTGAGTCTTGCCTGTAAATCGGATCAGAATAGTACATGCGATGAGTTTTTTTTTCACACAGTCCATGTCTGCATGAAAAACCCGATAGTGTGTGTTGGATCCTACAATAACACGGCTCCGTGTGCGGTCCATTTTTTTACAGGAGTACACAAAGATTTAAAAAATGTTCGTGTCCCCGGAAGCCATAGCAGGTTTCATTTATGACACCTACCAGTAACGAGTTTGACAGATGGAGCGGACCTGCTTATCTCCACTCAGTCTGCTGGCCCTGGTCCTGATCGGGCTGAAGCATGAAAACATCTGGATTATTGGACGGTTATCGGATGGGTTTATAACTGCTTATCTCCAATTATAAAAATAATCCTGCAGTTCACGCCGGATTATCGGAGCTTCCAGATGATCAGAGTTGCCATATTAAAGCAATTTCAGGGTAGGAGTAGATGACGGTACGTGGACCTCTCCGCCGCGCACAGACATGACTCTCAGACGTTCTCGGAGCTCCCGGTGATTTATTATCGTGTTCTGCGGGACATTTGTTAAAGTCGGCTCCTCGTTTACCGGCTCTTCCAGCGATGCGAGGTTTAGTCCTCAGGGTGATTTTATCGCTTTCACGCGCAGTCATGAAGGGGTTAGGGTTCTCGCCGCTCGGGGCGCGCTGCTCTAAACTTCTTCTTTTTCTTCCCTGTCAGGCAGAGAAGTGATTATTACTGCAGGAAATCCAGCGGCTGATAAATGAGATGGCGAATGTCTTCTAAAACACGAACAAAAACACAAAGTGGTGGATTTACGAAAATGCCTCAGAGTATCTTTACAGGAAGTGGAAATACTGTAGAATTGCCACATCCAAAACAAAGTCAAAATCCGCACCTTCTGTTTGAATTTTGACTGATTTCAGAAGATACGGCGCCCCCCTCACCTCAGAAGTTTTCAGCGCTCCCCTGCACTCGGCAGCCTGTAGTGGGTGCAGTGACGCTGGTCAGGTGACGCCACCTCCGCATCCCCTGACCAGCGGTGCTGCGCTCGCTACAGGCCGCTAGGTGCTGGGCGAAGGAGTGCACTGATAGCGCAAAAACTCCGGAGGTGAAGGGAGCGCCATATCTTCTAAATCAGCTAGGGATGTGCAGCTGGCTGACTTAGAATCAGAATCCACACCAATGGGCGTATGTTTACTCGGATTGGATGCAGAATTTGCAGCAAAATTTTCAGCGGCAGAAATTTTACTGCACCTCCGCCACGTGTAAGTCCATCCCTTTGTGGTTTTGTTTGGGTTTTAGAAGAAATTTGCTGAATTTTACAAATTATTGGATTAGATACAACAGCTCCCCAGACTGTATGGCTTCCTGTCCACGGGCGATTTTTTCACAGTGTTTCTGGCGGCAATAATCTGGCCGCGGGTAACGCAGTGAAGACTTTCCATAGCGTTACCATGGAAAGCGGAGAATTATAGCGATTCTCCACTCACAGGATTTAAATCGCAGCAGGCTGTGATTTGCCGCAATTCCCTGCAGTAAGCCTATCTGTCAGCTCTCCCCAGCGGGGGTCTGCTGCGGGATATGGCTACACCCGTGGACAGCAGGCCTATCACACAGAACAGGATTAGATACACCAGCTCTCCGGACTGTAGCACACAGGACATGATTAGTTACAGTAGCTCCCCAGACTGTAGCACACAGGACAGGATTGCATACACCAGCTCTCCGGGCTGTATCACACAGGACAGGATTAGATACACCAGCTCCCTGGACTGTAGCACACAGGACAGGATTAGATACACCAGCTCCCCGGACTGTAGCACACACGACAGGATTAGATACACCAGCTCCCCGGACTGTAGCACACACGACAGGATTAGATACACCAGCTCCCCGGACTGTAGCACACACGACAGGATTAGATACACCAGCTCCCCGGACTGTAGCACACACGACAGGATTAGATACACCAGCTCCCCGGACTGTAGCACACACGACAGGATTAGATACACCAACTCCCCGGACTGTAGCACACATGACAGGATTAGATACACCAGCTCCCCGGACTGTAGCACACACGACAGGATTAGATTAACCAGCACCCCAGACTGTAGCACACACGACAGGATTAGATACACCAGCTCCCTGGACTGTAGCACACACGACAGGATTAGATACACCAGCTACCAGCACTGTAGCACACACGACCGGATTAGATACACCAGCTACCCGGACTGTAGCACACAGGACAGGATTAGATACACCAGCTCCCCGGACTGTAGCACACACGACAGGATTAGATACACCAGCTACCAGCACTGTAGTACACACGACAGGATTAGATACACCAGCTACCAGCACTGTAGCACACACGACAGGATTAGATACACCAGCTACCAGCACTGTAGCACACACGACAGGATTAGATACACCAGCTACCAGCACTGTAGCACACACGACAGGATTAGATACACCAGCTCCCTGGACTGTATCACACAGGACAGGATTAGATACACCAGCTCCCTGGACTGTAGCACACAGGACAGGATTAGATACACCAGCTCCCTGGACTGTAGCACACACGACAGGATTAGATACACCAGCTCCCCGGACTGTAGCACACAATAGTCCGATTTTGCACATTTTGTTTTTAGAGAAGGATTTAAATAAAATATGATGTGGCGTTCGCTCCTGTGATTTGGGGGTCATTTATTTTTGTCCTTGACATGAATACTCCATAATTTCCCCACCAGTGAAGGAATTAGTGTTGCGCCATTATGCCTCCACACAACGCCAGCTCCAGAGGCCCGTAAATAATCCGCGGAAACGATCCATAAAACAAGAAAAATAGCAATAATATTTCCACAAAACTCACTTCTGCCCCTAAATCAGCGAGACACGTTCAGTGTACATAAGACGAGTGGCCGCAGCCTCGGCCTGCGCCCCCAGCTCGCACGTGGACCGTGTCACTAATGATCGGGACCATACAGGGTCTTACACTCTGGTGGCGATCATCTAGTCAAAGTACAAACACATCGCTGACATTTATAAAGGGGTGTCGTCTAGATTTACTCATTCAAGATTAAACAGCAGTACCGAGTATTTCAGACATTAGTGATCTGAGTGACTTCCTATGTGATACAAGGGACTTTGGGCCATCAGGCATCATTGTGGGTGCGACTGCTACCTCTGCTCCCCCCATACCTGCCCCTGATCCTGACACATCTCACCGACTCATCCTAGACAACGAAATCTACTGTAAGTCCCAGAAAAGCACTGTAATCTTTGCGTAAGTATACTTTGGATTTGACTTCCATTTCACAATCTCTGCTTGCTGTCAGTGAATGTAAATATCATTTACATTGAAATGCAGAAAAGTGACCTAGGCTATATTTGTGTAGCATGAAAGTCAATAAATGGCAACAGGCTACACAAATAGCATAAGCTGCTGAACATTAATCTGCTAAACAGAGTTTGTGCACTCAACATTCGTTCTGCACCTACTTAATCTGTACCCCGACCCTTATGCCTGAAGGGCACGAAGACGCCCTGTATTAGGGGAAATTTACACGTAGAGGAAATGGTGTATATTTTTCGCAAGAGAAAATCCACAACAAAACTGCGGAAGAAATCGCATCACAATCCGATTTTTAACGTGTTTTTTATGTAGGTTCACAGCAGATTTTATCCTCTCAAATGTAAGGATGTGTTCTGCTAAGGATCCGGGTGTGAATCCGCACCAATGGGGCAGTTCTTCATACTTGTGATGTCGATTTTGTTGCAGATTTTCCACAGAGAAAAATCCACACCATTTCCTCTTACGTGTAAACGGACCGTTATACATGACGTGGTGGGGGCAATTGTAGTTTTTGCATTGGGGTCCAAGAGCTTCACGCTGCACGTCTGGTCTCCAGTCTGACAGTCCTTTATGCAGCAAACAAGACTGCAGCAGAAAAATCTCTCATGTCCTGATAGTTTGTTACAATGTATCAGTGCAGGTAACATGTATCAGTGTGGAGTCCGGGATGTTACAATGTATCAGTGCAGGTAACATGTATCAGTGTGGAGTCTGGGGTGTTACAATGTATCAGTGCAGCTAACATGTATCAGTGTGGAGTCCGGGATGTTACAATGTATCAGTGCAGGTAACATGTATCAGTGTGGAGTCTGGGATGTTACAGTGTATCAGTGCAGGTAACATGTATCAGTGTGGAGTCCGGGATGTTACAATGTATCAGTGCAGGTAACATGTATCAGTGTGGAGTCCGGGATGTTACAATGTATCAGTGCAGGTAACATGTATCAGTGTGGAGTCCGGGATGTTACAGTGTATCAGTGCAGGTAACATGTATCAGTGTGGAGTCCGGGATGTTACAATGTATCAGTGCAGGTAACATGTATCAGTGTGGAGTCTGGGATGTTACAATGTATCAGTGCAGGTAACATGTATCAGTGTGGAGTCTGGGATGTTGCAATGTATCAGTGCAGGTAACACGTATCAGTGTGGAGTCCAGGATGTTACAATGTATCAGTGCAGGTAACATGTATCAGTGTGGAGTCCAGGATGTTACAATGTATCAGTGCAGGTAACACGTATCAGTGTGGAGTCCGGGATGTTACAATGTATCAGTGCTGGTAACCTGTATCAGTGTGGAGTCCGGGATGTTACAATGTATCAGTACAGGTAACATGTATCAGTGTGGAGTCCGGGATGTTACAATGTATCAGTGCAGGTAACATGTATCAGTGTGGAGTCCGGGATGTTACAATGTATCAGTGTGGAGTCCGGGATGTTACAATGTATCAGTGTGGAGTCCGGGATGTTACAATGTATCAGTGTGGAGTCCGGGATGTTACAATGTATCAGTGTGGAGTCCGGGATGTTACAATGTATCAGTGTGGAGTCCGGGATGTTACAATGTATCAGTGTCGAGTCCGGGATGTTACAATGTATCAGTGTCGAGTCCGGGATGTTACAATGTATCAGTGTGGAGTCCGGGATGTTACAATGTATCAGTGTGGAGTCCGGGATGTTACAATGTATCAGTGTGGAGTCCGGGATGTTACAATGTATCAGTGTGGAGTCCGGGATGTTACAATGTATCAGTGTGGAGTCCGGGATGTTACAATGTATCAGTGTGGAGTCCGGGATGTTACAATGTATCAGTGTGGAGTCCGGGATGTTACAATGTATCAGTGTGGAGTCCGGGATGTTACAATGTATCAGTGTGGAGTCCGGGATGTTACAATGTATCAGTGTGGAGTCCGGGATGTTACAATGTATCAGTGTGGAGTCCGGGATGTTACAATGTATCAGTGTGGAGTCCGGGATGCTACAATGTATCAGTGTGGAGTCCGGGATGCTACAATGTATCAGTGTGGAGTCCGGGATGTTACAATGTATCAGTGTGGAGTCCGGGATGTTACAATGTATCAGTGGGGAGTCCGGGATGTTACAATGTATCAGTGGGGAGTCCGGGATGTTACAATGTATCAGTGGGGAGTCCGGGATGTTACAATGTATCAGTGGGGAGTCCGGGATGTTACAATGTATCAGTGGGGAGTCCGGGATGTTACAATGTATCAGTGGGGAGTCCGGGATGTTACAATGTATCAGTGGGGAGTCCGGGATGTTACAATGTATCAGTGGGGAGTCCGGGATGTTACAATGTATCAGTGGGGAGTCCGGGATGTTACAATGTATCAGTGGGGAGTCCGGGATGTTACAATGTATCAGTGGGGAGTCCGGGATGTTACAATGTATCAGTGGGGAGTCCGGGATGTTACAATGTATCAGTGGGGAGTCCGGGATGTTACAATGTATCAGTGGGGAGTCCGGGATGTTACAATGTATCAGTGGGGAGTCCGGGATGTTACAATGTATCAGTGGGGAGTCCGGGATGTTACAATGTATCAGTGTGGAGTCCGGGATGTTACAATGTATCAGTGTGGAGTCCGGGATGTTACAATGTATCAGTGTGGAGTCCGGGATGTTACAATGTATCAGTGTGGAGTCCGGGATGTTACAATGTATCAGTGTGGAGTCCGGGATGTTACAATGTATCAGTGCAGGTAACATGTATCAGTGTGGAGTCCGGGATGTTACAATGTATCAGTGCAGGTAACATGTATCAGTGTGGGGTCCGGGATGTTACAATGTATCAGTGCAGGTAACATGTATCAGTGTGGAGTCCAGGATGTTACAATGTATCAGTGCAGGTAACATGTATCAGTGTGAAGTCTGGGATGTTGCAATGTATCAGTGCAGGTAACACGTATCAGTGTGGAGTCCAGGATGTTACAATGTATCAGTGCAGGTAACATGTATCAGTGTGGAGTCCAGGATGTTACAATGTATCAGTGCAGGTAACATGTATCAGTGTGGAGTCCAGGATGTTACAATGTATCAGTGCAGGTAACACGTATCAGTGTGGAGTCCGGGATGTTACAATGTATCAGTGCTGGTAACCTGTATCAGTGTGGAGTCCGGGATGTTACAATGTATCAGTACAGGTAACATGTATCAGTATGGAGTCCGGGATGTTACAATGTATCAGTGCAGGTAACATGTATCAGTGTGGAGTCCGGGATGTTACAATGTATCAGTGTGGAGTCCGGGATGTTACAATGTATCAGTGTGGAGTCCGGGATGTTACAATGTATCAGTGTGGAGTCCGGGATGTTACAATGTATCAGTGTGGAGTCCGGGATGTTACAATGTATCAGTGTGGAGTCCGGGATGTTATAATGTATCAGTGTCGAGTCCGGGATGTTACAATGTATCAGTGTGGAGTCCGGGATGTTACAATGTATCAGTGTGGAGTCCGGGATGTTACAATGTATCAGTGTGGAGTCCGGGATGTTACAATGTATCAGTGTGGAGTCCGGGATGTTACAATGTATCAGTGTGGAGTCCGGGATGTTACAATGTATCAGTGTGGAGTCCGGGATGTTACAATGTATCAGTGTGGAGTCCGGGATGTTACAATGTATCAGTGTGGAGTCCGGGATGTTACAATGTATCAGTGTGGAGTCCGGGATGTTACAATGTATCAGTGTGGAGTCCGGGATGTTACAATGTATCAGTGTGGAGTCCGGGATGTTACAATGTATCAGTGTGGAGTCCGGGATGTTACAATGTATCAGTGTGGAGTCCGGGATGTTACAATGTATCAGTGTGGAGTCCGGGATGTTACAATGTATCAGTGTGGAGTCCGGGATGCTACAATGTATCAGTGTGGAGTCCGGGATGCTACAATGTATCAGTGTGGAGTCCGGGATGTTACAATGTATCAGTGTGGAGTCCGGGATGTTACAATGTATCAGTGTGGAGTCCGGGATGTTACAATGTATCAGTGTGGAGTCCGGGATGTTACAATGTATCAGTGCAGGTAACATGTATCAGTGTGGAGTCCGGGATGTTACAATGTATCAGTGCAGGTAACATGTATCAGTGTGGGGTCCGGGATGTTACAATGTATCAGTGCAGGTAACATGTATCAGTGTGGAGTCCAGGATGTTACAATGTATCAGTGCAGGTAACATGTATCAGTGTGAAGTCTGGGATGTTGCAATGTATCAGTGCAGGTAACACGTATCAGTGTGGAGTCCAGGATGTTACAATGTATCAGTGCAGGTAACATGTATCAGTGTGGAGTCCAGGATGTTACAATGTATCAGTGCAGGTAACATGTATCAGTGTGGAGTCCAGGATGTTACAATGTATCAGTGCAGGTAACACGTATCAGTGTGGAGTCCGGGATGTTACAATGTATCAGTGCTGGTAACCTGTATCAGTGTGGAGTCCGGGATGTTACAATGTATCAGTACAGGTAACATGTATCAGTATGGAGTCCGGGATGTTACAATGTATCAGTGCAGGTAACATGTATCAGTGTGGAGTCCGGGATGTTACAATGTATCAGTGTGGAGTCCGGGATGTTACAATGTATCAGTGTGGAGTCCGGGATGTTACAATGTATCAGTGTGGAGTCCGGGATGTTACAATGTATCAGTGTGGAGTCCGGGATGTTACAATGTATCAGTGTGGAGTCCGGGATGTTATAATGTATCAGTGTCGAGTCCGGGATGTTACAATGTATCAGTGTGGAGTCCGGGATGTTACAATGTATCAGTGTGGAGTCCGGGATGTTACAATGTATCAGTGTGGAGTCCGGGATGTTACAATGTATCAGTGTGGAGTCCGGGATGTTACAATGTATCAGTGTGGAGTCCGGGATGTTACAATGTATCAGTGTGGAGTCCGGGATGTTACAATGTATCAGTGTGGAGTCCGGGATGTTACAATGTATCAGTGTGGAGTCCGGGATGTTACAATGTATCAGTGTGGAGTCCGGGATGTTACAATGTATCAGTGTGGAGTCCGGGATGTTACAATGTATCAGTGTGGAGTCCGGGATGTTACAATGTATCAGTGTGGAGTCCGGGATGTTACAATGTATCAGTGTGGAGTCCGGGATGTTACAATGTATCAGTGTGGAGTCCGGGATGTTACAATGTATCAGTGTGGAGTCCGGGATGCTACAATGTATCAGTGTGGAGTCCGGGATGCTACAATGTATCAGTGTGGAGTCCGGGATGTTACAATGTATCAGTGTGGAGTCCGGGATGTTACAATGTATCAGTGTGGAGTCCGGGATGTTACAATGTATCAGTGGGGAGTCCGGGATGTTACAATGTATCAGTGGGGAGTCCGGGATGTTACAATGTATCAGTGGGGAGTCCGGGATGTTACAATGTATCAGTGGGGAGTCCGGGATGTTACAATGTATCAGTGGGGAGTCCGGGATGTTACAATGTATCAGTGGGGAGTCCGGGATGTTACAATGTATCAGTGGGGAGTCCGGGATGTTACAATGTATCAGTGGGGAGTCCGGGATGTTACAATGTATCAGTGGGGAGTCCGGGATGTTACAATGTATCAGTGGGGAGTCCGGGATGTTACAATGTATCAGTGGGGAGTCCGGGATGTTACAATGTATCAGTGGGGAGTCCGGGATGTTACAATGTATCAGTGGGGAGTCCGGGATGTTACAATGTATCAGTGGGGAGTCCGGGATGTTACAATGTATCAGTGGGGAGTCCGGGATGTTACAATGTATCAGTGTGGAGTCCGGGATGTTACAATGTATCAGTGTGGAGTCCGGGATGTTACAATGTATCAGTGTGGAGTCCGGGATGTTACAATGTATCAGTGTGGAGTCCGGGATGTTACAATGTATCAGTGTGGAGTCCGGGATGTTACAATGTATCAGTGTGGAGTCCGGGATGTTACAATGTATCAGTGTGGAGTCCGGGATGTTACAATGTATCAGTGTGGAGTCCGGGATGTTACAGAGTATCAGTGTGGAGTCCGGGATGTTACAGAGTATCAGTACAGGTAACATGTAGTAGTGTGGAGTTCGGGATGTTGCAATGTATCAGTGTGGAGTCTGGGGTGTTACAATGTATAAGTGCAGGTAACATGTATCAGTCTGGAGTCCGGGATGTTACAATGTATCAGTGCAGGTAACATGTATCAGTCTGGAGTCCGGGATTTTACAATGTATCAGTGTTGAGTCCAGGATGTTAATGGGATTGTCTTCTTGTAAACTATTGATGGCCTACCCTTAGGTATTATTATTACTTTTAGGCCATCACTAGTAGATTTGCAGGTTTCCATCACCTGGGACCCCACTGATCAGCTGTTCCTTGGACTTGTGCACTTTTGTACTGAGCTGATTTCTGCAGGAAGCAGACCGCTCCATTCTCACTGCAGTGGCCAGGCATAGCATTACAGGCTAAGTTCTCATTTAAATGAATGGGAACTATGCCTACAATACCACACCTTACCACTGCAGTAAAAACAGAGCTCTCTGCTTCCTGCAGAAATGAGGTAAGTGCACCGAGCTGGTGAACAGCAGATCAGTGGGGGTCCCGGGCAAAGGACCACTGCTAATCTAGTTTTGATTGCCTATTCTAAAGCTGCCCTCACACTGGTGTTTTTTTTTACAGCCTTTACTGCTGCATTTCAAACGCTGTATTTGTATAGCGCCAACATATTCCGCAGTGCTTTGAATCTTTGTATGTAAACAAGAACTTTACTATATACTAACAGCAAGCAGAGATCTTGAAAAGGGCTCATTCAGATCAGCATTGCTGAATTCAACTGAAAGCAGGATATAATAATAAAGCATAATTCGCCATTCGCTCTGCAAAATGCCTCAAGTCCACCAGAAACCGAACGGACCCCATTATAATCAATGGTTGCATTCCGAGTTGTTCGGTCCCATTATATGACAGTTCTGTGCCGCCGCTGGATGCCGTTTCCCTGCTTCCATAACAGAGCAGAAAAATGGAGCCCAAAAGCGCCAACATGAATGAGCCCCAAGCCTGATATATATCCCGCCACTATGGTGTCGAGTACTTAGCGCTGCGCTTCACTCCCTATAAGGCATTTCCATACAGCAGAAACTTGCAAACTTCTAAAACGTAATTACATTTACAAACACAACCCGGAGCACGAAGACTTCTTGATGTGACACAACCGGCGGCTCGTACCGCCCACCACAACACCCACCGGCCTCGTCCTGAGGTGACTGCGCCGCTCAGCCCTGCAAACTACTCTGCCTTACTCTAATTAACAGCGAAAAAACAGGAATACATCAATATGCCAGGAGTCAGTCAGGCGGCGGGCAGGATGATGTATCTGGTGCGCGCCGCGGAGCCCAGGCTGGGAACATTTCAAAATGATTTTCTGAAATAAATGACATTTTATGAATTTCGCCGCTCGCTCCGTCAGACATCTCCGCACCACACCACAATAAGAGTGAGGGGGCACCGGGCTTGTTCGGACCCCGGCGCGGGGTGAGTGTGTGTGTAATATATAAATGACGTCCTGTCTACTCATGATGTGTGTAATGAGGTCGCTGGAATCAATGTACAAGTGGCAGCGCAGCGAGCGGGAGGAGGGCTAGGTTGTTACAGTCGCATCCAGTGATGTATACAATGTATCTCCTGTGACACGTGCAGAAGAATATGGCTGGTGTAAGACCCCTTTATACTTATGCTCACTTTTCAGTTGTTTGGCTCCCTCATTACAGCTGAACAATGGGAAAAACAGAAGCACCGGATCTGGTAGATGCCAACCGTGAACGGCGCTCTCAACGACCCCATTCACTATATGGGACCCCTAAGCCTTCTGGCATGTCGCCCGGCACTTGGCCAGAAAAAATAGCGCAACAAGCTGAATCTTTTCCACCAGTTTTCTGGCTGAGAAAAGTCGCACATTTTGATCCTGCCTGTTGGAAGTGAGCAGGGAACAGTAGCAGAGTGGATCGTTACAGCATGAGATCTAAAAAAATCTATAAGGGCTCCTGCACACTTGCGTTTTTCTTGCGCGGTTTTTTCACGTGATTGTCAATGGGACTTTCTAATGTTAAAAACGCATCGCACAAAAATTGCAAATCACAAACTTGTGATGCGTTTAACGTTAGAAAGTCCAATTGACAATCGTGTGAAAAAAAACACAGCACTATCGCGTGAAAAAACCGCACAAGAAAAACACGTGTTCAGGAGCCCTAAGATTTATTTTTGTACTGCATTCCCGGCGCTGAACATATTCCCTGTTTCCCAGCATGGCGGGACAACCCCAAAATCTGGGACAGGCCCATCAAATCCGCAACAACATTTCTTAGGCCTCCCTCACACAGGGCATTTTGTACAGCGTTTAGCGTTGCCTTTTCAGCCCAGCGCTAAACGCTGTACAAGGCTAACATTCATTTTAATGGGGCTGCTCACACAGGGCTGAAAACGCAGCGCCTTCCAACGCTGCGCTTTGGCAGCGATGCATGTTCTATTTTTGGGCATTTTCAGCCCGGCGTCGCCCATTGAGGTGAATGGGCAGCGGTTTCAGCACTGCTGAAAACGCGGCAACACTTGGTGCCGCGTTTTTGGCAGCGTTAACCGCTCACCGATTTTCGGGGGGAGGGCTTGCAATAGAAGCCCTACCCTGAAAATCAGTCCCAGCTAGGCTAGATAGAGAAAAAAAGAAAGTAATACTCACCTAGCCGCTGCAGTCTGAATCGCGGCCGCTGGTCTCTGCCGCTGATCCGGGCTTCCCCTGTACTCCCTAGTCTATTGCCGTAGGCCAGGTTTGAGAATCCCACCTCCAGCAATAGAGTGCTGGGATTGGTTGTCGGCGCTGGATCGATGCCCAATCACAGCCCTTCATTGACTGTCTCAGCCAATCAGAGCTTGCCGGCGCTGATTCGCTGAGACAGTCAATGAAGGGCTGTGATTGGGCATCGAGCGCGCCGACAACCAATCACAGCACTCTATTGGCGTGGATTGCGTGTGCAGGAAAAAAACCGTGGCATGCTCCATTTTAGTGCGGGTCTCCCGCAGGCTTCTATTGAAGCCTATGGAAGCCGTCCGGATCCACAGTACACCCACGCCTGAATTTCTGCTCTCCGCGCGCGCGAGAGCAGGAGTAAGACAAAAAAGTGGAGTGCCCAGCGCATGCGCGCAGCCCGCTGCCAGCGTGCCAAGCACATCCGCCGGGCCGAAGAAAGAAAATCCGGCCGCGACGAAGGAGAGATCCGCAGCGTCCGGACAGGTAAATTCTTATTTTCAGCCTCATGTCCCCGGGAAAGTGGAGACCCGCTGCGGGATTCTCCATGAAGAATCCGCGGCGGGCCTGATTTTCCCCGTGGACATGAGGCCTTAATGCCCTCAGTGATGTCTCCACCCAGATTCCCTGTTAGTGCACACACACATCGAAAAAGTGTTCCTAATGATGTCCTCCATACAGTACGATGCCCCTTCATGCCCCCAGTGATGCCCCCACACAAAAAAAGTGCCAAGAGTGGTTCCCTCCCATACAGTTCGATGCCCCTCATAGTTGTGATGTCCACCACACAGTATGATGCCCCCTTAATACCCAACACAGAAAAGTGCACTTAGGAATCCCCCCTTTAGTATCCCCACTCATTATGATGCCACACTATGCATCTCCTAAACTCCTCCTCCGTAAAATAATGAAACAAAGGCTCATCTAACTCCGCTCCCATGGAGGAGAATACTTAGCAGGTCTCCTCTAGTTTGTTTGCAGAGAGGGTCACTGTTAGTGTGAAGGGGACACCGAGGGGCACTATTATTGGATAGGGGGTGTAACTTTGCATCAGGTGTGCGTGGCCCATCAAAAATGTATGCAACACTACAGTTCTCCCTGTTTTCGTTATGCAAACATTGGGAGGTACACATGTGACTGTTTGCTTCCCAATTCAGATGTACATTTGCTGGGTGCCCCCAGTGTCCTGTAGATTCAAGATAGGTGCTGCCCTCCTTAGACAGTGACCCCTGTATAAAGCCAAGCAGCAGACTACCATCCCATCAGTCCTGGGGCTCGCAGACAACTCTCCGTCTCATGCCCCTACACAGAGCCTCAGTACAGGCTGAAACTTTGTGAACCCCTTATCTGCCCAGAAACAATCTTCAGCTCCCTCCTGTAAAACTACCAGAGTCACGAATAACTAATGACATTGAAGATCATCCCACTTCCCGCTTTTGTTCTCTGTTTTCATCTTACTAATTGCTTGTTTTTCTTCTCCCGGTGACCTGAAAGGAAGATTCACTTTACAAGCGGATTCCCTCCGACTGTAAAATCCAGCGCCTTAAAGATAATTACTGCCACCTTTCTATTCCTCTGATTTAAGCTTCATCAGTGCGCCTGGCGCTGCACGGACTTCGCCGCTGTCTAATCAGAGCTATTCTCCGAGATTTGCATGTAATTACAGCTCTACCTGAGAAGTGACGGTGCCATTAATTGGAAGCAAAACGGTAAAGAATGGTTTGTAAGTTGGTTTCAACAAGAGGCGTCATCTTGCGGTACATTCCTGCTGCGCTGTTGCATGTTCTTGGGTATTCCGCTGTAATGCGACGTTTCATTATGTAATGGGCGGATAACACGCTAACCGTGTGCACGCGAGCGGATATTCAAGAGCCTACATCGGTAGACGGGTAGATCTTTGCATGGTTCAGCCGTTCTGGTGCAAAGGAGAAATCAATCGCAAGCCTTCATAAGGCGTTTTCCTTTTCGTCACTCATTGAGATCTATTGCCGCCATAGTCTTCGATGGAAACCATATGAAACAACCTCAGACTGAGTATTATTAGACCTGCAGTCGAGCTGAAGAAGGGGTCACGTGTCACATGTTCCCAATATCTGATGTTTTATTGAATGAGCTGTACCACAAATCGTAGGAGGTTTGATAGTTGGGTTCTGGCGCCACCCGGACAGTGTGGGAAGAGGTTATATTGCAGAGATGAATGCATTATTCTTGCAAAACACATCACAGTCACAGCAGAAATTGCAGAATTGCAAGTTCAACATCAGTTTTTATTTCACGGACCAATCTCGCACTTACCTGTGTGAATACACCCCCAAGCGTAGACTTCGTGCACACGACTATTAGCTCAGCATTGTATTGAGCTGTTGTAAGGCCTCCATAGGTCTTCATGTAATGTCATATAGTCGGTATTTATACCATTGCTTCTGGGTGGTGAGAAACATTTTTTTTTAAATTGCGCGGTGTGGGGCAAAAAAAAAAAAAAAAAAGACTCGGTGGCAATTGGTGCGACCGTACATCCTCCTGCACATGACTGCCGTACATACAAGGCCTAACAGGACAATGACACGCTGACACTTGGGGGGCAGGACAGTGACTGATGCTATGGTATTTGGTCTGTAGATATTGAAGTACATAGCATATCCCTCAGCGTGATGGACGCACACCGGTTGCGATACGTACACTATAACTAAATATACTGACTGTGAAGCCCCGCCCATTTTCTTGAGATGTTGTAGCTCACGCGTCATCATTTTGCCTCAGTTTCATATATTTCAATGCATTAACGTCAGAAAACTAAAACACGGATCGGCTTCTGGGGAGCAAATTTGCTGAAATGTACGAAAATTGAAAAAGGCATTAGGATCAACAAATGAATCTCGTCTCCGCTGATCTCGGCTCCTTATACGGTTTTCCTACTAGAAGATGCTTAATAGTTATTCTTTACACCTCAGCAGCGGCCGTATATTCAGGAGAGCAGCTGAAATATCCCCCAATGCTGCGCAAATTACTGCTGAGTGTTACTTATGCCCCTGATAATATATTTCATACACAGCTTGCTGGAACCTGCATGTGATTTAGAGGTTGATAGTTCTTTTCCTGATTGGCCCGCTAATAAATCACAAAATGCGGCCGGAGAGCAGAACTCATATGATAAAAAGAAAGAATATACGTTTTATTGGCCTTTTCATTTGAGAATAAATTGACTGACTATAAAAGCCATTAGGAGTAGAAATAACAGCGCTTCTCCGATAGACGGCAACTTAAACACCAATTCTCCGTCGTTTACTGCAATGCTTGCAGATCTTATATTAACCCCTATATGGAAATTCAGATTTCATAAACATATGAGAAGTACAGGAAAAGAAAGAGTCCAATAACCTCCCCAATCTAGCTGATGTGTAAGAAGAAAATTCTGCTATCTTATTAGTAGAATGAATTTTATACTACAAAAGAAGAAAACTATGAGATATCTTGCCGATAATGATGAAGTAGAGACCAAGAATGTCAATTATGGCACCATTTAGCAGAATATAACTACTATAATACTGCCCCTATATACAAGAATATAACTACTATAATACTGCCCCCTATGTACAAGAATATAACTGCTATAATACTGCCCCCTATGTACAAGAATATAACTACTGTAATACTGCCCCCTATGTACAAGAATATAACTACTATAATACTGCCGCCTATGTACAAGAATATAACCGCTATAATACTGCTCCCTATGTACAAGAATATAACTACTATAATACTGCCCCCTATGTACAAGAATATAACTACTATAATACTGCTCCCTATGTACAAGAATATAACTACTATAATACTGCCCCCTATGTACAAGAATATAACTACTATATTACTGCCCCCTATGTACAAGAATATAACTACTATAATACTGTCCCCTATGTACAAGAATATAACTACTATAATACTGCTCCCTATGTACAAGAATATAACTACTATAATACTGCCCCCTATGTACAAGAATATAACTACTATAATACTGCTCCCTATGTACAAGAATATAACTACTATAATACTGCCCCCTATGTACAAGAATATAACTACTATAATACTGCTCCCTATGTACAAGAATATAACTACTATAATACTGCCCCTATGTACAAGAATATAACTACTATAATACTGCCCCCTATGTACAAGAATATAACTACTATAATACTGCTCCCTATGTACAAGAATATAACTACTATAATACTGCTCCCTATGTACAAGAATATAACTACTATAATACTGCCCCCTATGTACAAGAATATAACTGCTATAATACTGCCCCCTATGTACAAGAATATAACTGCTATAATACTGCCCCCTATGTACAAGAATATAACTACTATAATACTGCTCCCTATGTACAAAAATATAACTACTATAATACTGCCCCCTATGTACAAGAATATAACTGCTATAATACTGCCCCCTATGTACAAAAATATAACTACTAGAATACTGCTCCTATGGTATTTCCACCCTCCACTAACCGACGTCATCCTGACATCTCCCTCTCAGTGAGTGGCGCTACCAAAACTCCCAGACAGCATTCACCTGCCTTGGGGTCATATTCGACGCCGATCTCTCCTTTACCCCCTACATCCAATCTCTGTCCCGAACATCTCAGCTGCACCTCAAGAACATCGCAAGAATCTGATCTTTTCTCACTGTGGACACGCTGAAAATGCTTATTGTTGCCCTCATCCACTCCCACCTCGATTATTGCAACTCGTTGCAGACCGGCCTCTCCTGCACCAGACTCTACCCCCTCCAATCCATCCTGAATGCGGCAGCCAGGCTCATCTTCCTGTCCAGCCGCTACTCAGATGCCTCTGCCCTGTGCCAGTCACTGCACTGACTGCCCGTCAAATACAGAATTCAATTTAAACTCACTACCTTCCTCCATAAAGCCCTCCAAAGCCCAGGGCCACCCTACATTGCCTCCATCATCTCAATCCATCACCCAGCCTGGGCTCTCCACTCTGCTACGAAACTAGACTGCACACCTGCCTAATTCAAACTTCTCATTCCCGCCTCCAAGTCTTCTCCAGAGCAGCACCGGTCCTCTGGAACGCACTACCAAAGGATACCCGGGCAATCCACGACTCACAAAACTTCAGGCGTGCTCTGAAAACGCACCTCTTCAGGGAGGCTTCCCACATTCCCTAAACAAACCCCTCTGTATGCTCCCTGACCTACTGACTGCAATCCCAGCTAGCCACAATAAACTGCCCCCTGCAATTATACTGATTCTGTGGCACACGGCTTATCATCTGACCATTGTTGGTGTATAGCATCGCTCACTCTTCACTTCGCCATACCGTGCACATCTCCAGCCCCTTTACCTTCTGTATCACCCCATTACTTGTAGTATGTAAGCTCGTTGGAGCAGGACCCTCACCCCTATTGTTTCCATCAACTGATTACTATGTAACCGTGGTTCTGTAATTTTTGTACTTTTGTCCTTCTGTATTCCCCGTCTTTGTAAGCGCTGCAGAATATGTTGGCGCTATACAAATAAAGATTATTATTATGTACAAGAATATATAACTACTATAATACTGCCCCTATATACAAGAATATACCTACTATAATACTGCCCCCTATGTAGAAGAATATAACTACTATAATACTGCCCGCTATGGACAACAATATAACTTTTATAACACTGCCCTCTATGGATAAGAATATAACTACTATAATACTGCCCCCTATGTAGAAGAATATAACTACTATAATACTGCTCTCCTATGGACAAGAATATAACTACTATTATACTGCCCCCTATGTACAAGAATTTAACTACTCTAATACTGCCCCCCTATATACAACAATATAACTACTATAATACTGCCTCCTATATACAAGAATAAAACTACTATAATACTGCCCCCTATGTACAAGAATATAACTACTATAATACTGCCCCCTATGTACGAGAATATAACTAATATAATACTGCTCACCTATGTACAAGAATATAACTACTATAATATTGCCCCCTATGTACAAGAATATAACTACTATAATACTGCCCCCTATGTACAAGAATATAACTACTATAATACTGCCCCCTATGTACAAGAATATAACTACTATAATACTGCCCCTATGTACAAGAATATAACTACTATAATACTGCTCCCTATGTACAAGAATATAACTACTATATTACAGCCTCCTATGTACAATAATATAACTACTATAATACTGCCCCTATGTACAAGAATATAACTACTATAATACTGTCCCCTATGTACAAGAATATAACTACTATAATACTGCCCCCTATGTACAAGAATATAACTACTATAATACTGCCCCCTATATACAAGAATATAACTACTATAATACTGCCCCCTGTGTACAAGAATATAACTACTATAATGTTGTCCCCTATTTACAAGAATATAACTACTATAATACTGCCCCCTATGTACAAGAATATAACTACTATAATACTGCCCCCTATGTACA